>NW_024734615.1:5188528-5198634 GCF_018991925.1 Homarus americanus | reverse complement strand
GCGCCCGCACTGCCGGCACGGCCTCCACTGCCGAGCACAGCGCCACGCTGCTGTCACCAGCGCCTGACTGCCAGCCTGGCCGCCACACTGCCAGCGCCACCCCGCACTGCTCGACACAACGCCACGTTGCCAGCCTGCACCCCACGCACCAGCCTGGCCACCCCACTGCCGACACAACGCCCACATTACTTGACGCCGCACACTGCCAGCCTGACACCCCCACTGCCAGCGCAACCCTCCGCACTGCCGGCACAACGCCCGCACTGCCGACACAACGCCCGCACTGCCAGCGCGGCGCGGCACTGCCAGGCGGCGCCCGCACTGCCAACTGGCACTTACTGCGAAGCGCAAACGCCCGCACTGCCGACGCAAACGCCACGCCCGACGCAAGCGCCCGCACTGCCAAACGCAACGCCACTGCCGACACAGCGCCGCACTGCCAGCACAGTACCCGCACTGCTGGCCTGACACCCGCACTGTAGCTGGCGCCCACACTGCCAACTGGCCTCCACCACTACCAACACAACACCCACACTGCCAACACAACACCCACACTACCAACACAACACCCACACTGCCAACCTGACACTCCACACTACCAACACAGCACCCACGCTACTATCACCCAACACCCCTGACTACCAACACAACACCCACACTACCAACACCACACCCCACACTACCAACACAACACCCGTACCAACACCACCACACCCCACACACTACCAACACAACACTTTACACTACCAACACAACACCCACACTACCAACCCACAAGCTTACCCACACACACCATAACCCCACCAACACCACTGCCAGCACAACGCCCACACACTACCAGCCCACAAGCACTTTTACTACCAACACCCACACTACCAACACAACCACTTACACGCTGCCAACCAGGACGCCCACGCTGCCAGCACAGCGCTCCGCACTGCCAGCCTGACACCCACACTGCTATCACCCAGCACCCTGACTACCAACCACAACACCCGCACTACCAACACCACACCCACTTTCACCAACACAACGCCACATTGCCAACACCACACCCCTGCCAACCTGACACCCCACACTGCCAACCTGACACCCACATTGCCGGCCTTGCCCAACACACTACCAACTGGCGCACACACTGCCGGCCACAACACCCACACTGCCAGCACAACACCCGCTACCAGCGCAACGCACACTGCCAGCACAACACCCACACTGCAACACAACACCCACACTGCCAGCACAACGCCCACTACCAAGCACAGCACCCCACGCACTACAGCACACTACCCATACAACACCCACACACACACCAACACAACACCCACACTACCAACACCACACCCACACACTACCAAGCACAACACCCACTACTTAACCCCACAGGCGCTTCCACACTACCAGCACAACGCCACTACCAACACAACGCCCACGCCGCCGCGCAAGCACCCGCACTGCCAGCCTGACACTTGACGCACTGCCGGCACGGCGCGCACTGCACCAACTACGGCGCACGCTACCGGCACAGCACCCACAATGCCAACCTGACTCCACACTGCCAGCCCGCAACGCCCACATTGCCAACACAACGCCGCACTGCCAACCTGACACTTACGCTACCAACACAAACACCCGCTGCCGGCACAGCGCTACACTGCCAGCACAAACGCCCAACACTGCAAACACAACGCCACACTGCCAGCACAGCGCCACTGCCAGCGCAACGCCGCACGCTGCCAGCACAACACCCGCACTGCCAGCCTGTACCCACACTGCCAGCGCAAACGCCCGCACTTTCTCAGCACAGCGCCCACGCACTGCGGCACCAACGCCACGCACTGCCGGCACAAACGCCCGCACGCACTGCCAGCACAACGCCCGCACTGCCGGCGCAGCGCCCGCACCACTGCCAACACAACGCCACACTGCCGGCACGGCCTGCTAACGCAGCCACTGTGACGCGCACTGCGCCAGCACAGCACCCGCACTTCACCAGCACAGCACCCGCACTACCAACCTGGCTTTTGTGCCTACACAACACAACGCTGCCCAACACAACACCCACTATGACACAACACCCACACTGCCAGCCGCAAACGCCCACACTGCCGACACGGCGCTGCCGCTGCCAACCTGGCTTACCCACGCACTGCCAACGCAGCGCCCACACTGCCAGCACAACGCCCACGCTGCCAGCACAAACACCCGCACTATAGCACAACACCCCACACTGCCAACACAACGCCCGCACTGCCGGCACAACGCCCACACTGCCGGCACAACACCCACACTGCCAACACAACACCCACTGCCAACCTGGCAGCACACACCTTGACACAGCACCCACACTGCACCAACACAAGCACCCGCACTGCCAACACAACGCCCACAACGCCCACACACTACCGGCCCCAGCACCCACACACTACCAACACAACACCCACACTACCAACACAACACCCACACTACCAACACAACACCCACACTACCAACACAACCTCCACACTACCAACACAACACCCACACTGCCACCAACACAGCACCCGCACTGCACAACGCCTAACACCCCACACTGCCAACGCAACCTCCACACTACCAGCACAACACCCACGCACCAGCACAACACCCACACACTGCCAACTGGCACCCAACGCACTGCCAACACAACACTTACACTACCAACCCTGGCTTACCCACACTACCAACACAAACACCCACTACCAACACAACGCACCCACACTACCAACGACACCCACACACTGCCAACACCAACACCCACACTACCAACACAACGCCACACTACCAAACACACCCCACACTACCAACACCAACACCCACACTACCAACACAACACCCACACTGCCAAACAGCCCCACTCCGCTGCCAGCACCCAACCCACGCACTACCACCAGCACAAGCACCCACACTGCCAGCACAAGCGCCCCGCACTGCCAACACAGCACTCCCGCACACCAGCCACCCCCACACCAACACAACACCCACTCACCACCCTCCACACAAACCCACTCCAACACCGCACCCCCACACTACCAACACAACACCCACACTTACCAACACCACCCCACACTAACACAACACCACACTACCAGCACAACACACACTACCAACACAACACCCACACTACCAACACAACACCCACACTACCAACACAACACCCACACACTACCAACACAACACCCACACTACCAACACAACACCCACACTACCAACACAACACCCACACTACCAACAGAACACCACACTACCAACACAACACCCACTACCAACACAACACCCACACTACCAGCCCAACACCCAGACTACCAACACAACACCCACACCCCCACACTACCAACACAACACCACTACCAACGCACCACACCCCACACTGACAACACCCGCACACCAGCACAACACCCACACTACACCCAGCACTACCAACACCCACTACCAAACAACACCCACACTGCCAGCACAACACCCACACTACCAACACAGCACCCACTGCCACAAACCCACACACTACCACCGCACCCACCACTCCAACACAACACCCACACACCACCAGCACAACGCCCACACTGCCAGCACACCACACTCAGCCACAACACCCACACTGCCAGCACAACACCCACACTAACCAACACCCACACTACCAACACAACACCCACACTCACCAACACAACACCCACACTGCCAACCACGCACACACTCCAAACACAACCCGCACTACCAGCCACACCCACACCGCCAGCACAACACCCCCGAATACCACACACCCACTGCCAACACAACACCCACACATTATGACACAACACCCACACACTACCAACACGCCCCACACTACCAACACAACACCCACTGCCAACACAACACCCGCACTACCAACACACCACACTACCAACCCAGCACCCACTGCCAGCACAACACCCACACTACCAACACAACACCACACTGCCAACACAACGCCCACACTACCAACATAACACCCACACTACCAGCACAACACCACACTGCCAACACCCCACACTACCAGCACACCCCACACTACCAACACAACACCCACACTACCAGCACAACACTGCACTGCCAACCACACCCACACTCCAGCACAACACCCACACTACCAACACAGCACCCACTACCAACACAACACCCACACTACCAACACCAGCCCCACACACTGCCAACACAGCACCCACTCCACCAACACACTACCAACACAGCCACACTGCCAACACACACCCACCACTGCCAACACAACACCCCCACTAACACAACGCCACTACCAACACACCCACCACTACCAACACAACACCCACGCACTACCAACACAACACCCACACTGCCAACACAACGCACACCTGCCAACACAACACCCACACTGCCAGCACAACGCACGCACTCACCAACATAACACCCACACTGCCAACACAACACCACTACCAACACAACACCCACACACACTACCAACACAACACCCACACTCCCACCCACACTACCAACACAACACCCACCACTGCCAACATAACACCCACACTACCAACACAACACCCACACCAACCTGCCCCACACTACCAACACAACACCCCACTACCAACACACCACACTCCAACCCACACTACCAACAACCCCTCCAACCACCACACTACCAACACAACACCCACACTACCAACACAACACCCACACTACCAACACAACACCCACACTACAACACAACACAACACTCCAACACAACACCCACACTACCAACACAACACCCACACTACCACACACCCACACTACCACACAACACCCACACTACCAACACAACCCACACACTACCAACACAACCCACACTACCAACACAACACCACACTACCAACTACATGCTGTCCGACAACTCTGACCCAGGACATAATTCACATATAAATACAGAGCTAGACAGTACTGTATATCGAGACGACCCAGGTAGCGACGATGAAATGCTAACCAGTTTCAGGTGGTGGGGAAGAAGGTGAAAGTAACTAAGAATTAGGCAAATTACAGAATGGTTCGATTTTAAGTGCGAAATGATAATCTGATGGTAATGTGTGTGTGTGTGTGTGTGTGTGTGTGTGTGTGTGTGTGTGCAAGGAGAGACGTGATTCAGGAAGGTGGTAGTGGTGATGATAGTAGTGTGGCGGGGAAATGTGACCAAACAGAGACAAACATTAATAATTATATGAAAAGGCTAACTGTGTGTGTGTGTGTATCAGACATGCTAACCACAATAACACAACAACTATTTTGCGTACACCTAACAAAAACTCCAAGACTACAACAACAACTTAATACAACACCACACCGTACCCTAGATATACGAGTAAGAATTCCAGAGAAAGGAAGCAACGACCCACACAAACAGGATATACATTAATTAGGGGACTGAAACACAAACAAAACAACCAGTGGATATTTTCTACGTTGGGTCACTGAGATTGGGGTCAGGTCAAAGGGGGGTGGCGGGTGGACAAACTGGGTCACAGAGGCATCAATGATATCTAGACTAATCACAGGAAGAAATGGTGAGCAAGAAGATATAAGAAGTATTCAAGGGGGACTGGACTGGTTAAGGGCCCCCGCAGCGCATAAATGAGACGTCATGTATTTGAGTGATGGAAAAAAAAATAAACTCGTTCTCTCGTCAAGTTAGCAATATCGTTCACTCACTCTGGCAAAGGTAATGGGAATGAGATCGATTAACTGGGGGAAAAATACTCCAAATTAGTTCAGGCGTGTGTGTGTGTCCAGCGTTCAAATGTTGCCGGTAGGTATATTGAACGATTTTGTGAGCCTAAAATATGAACAAAATATTTCGGTCGCGTTTATAATCTAGACAGCCTAATACCCACACTCCCACAACTGACTGATAAATGAACACTATTTCTCTCTCTATCTCCCTCTATGTGATGGATTATTATCATTATATCTTTCTCCTCAAATACACGTCATTATAATAAGTTGCAGGACGTTCTATCAACCTCATACTAACACATATAAGGCCAGTTCTGTTACCCCCCCTCCCCTTCCTTACTCACCTTCGTTCTACCGCCTGCAATACTCTACTCCAGTACAAGTTAACAGGAGACTGGTATGGTACTAGTGACGCTTTTATATGTGCGATATAAGACGTTGGTATTTAGTACAATTTTGGCAGGAAACCGAACATTAACGTGGGAATGGGACAACTATGACAGGCGGGGAATAAACCTTGGATTTACCCGCTGGAGGAAGGAAGTAACACAGACTTCCGGAAAATTATATATTTAGTCAAGTCGGTCGAGGAGGCCAATGGGGGTACTATGTGACCCTGCTATGACGTGTGTGTGACAGTCCACCTCCTTGTGCCCTCAGCGATACAACACACTCATTAAGCCCTGGCATACGTTAGGGGTTCTATTTGGTCGATAGTGCACTCGACCAGATTCATCCCCAACTGTATATGTAGGTATCCGTTCATAGCTGCTGGGTGCGCGCGCGCGCACGCACACACACATACACGCACACGCGCACGCACGCACGCACACACACACACACACACACCGTTGCCGCTACAACAAATTCGGCCCATAAGAGCCACGCACCGATAGATATAAGAACAGCACCATCCATCTATTGTTAAAATAATAAACAACTCCTGATTTATGTGCTGTATAAAGCCCTGTAAATGTATTCATTATGTCCCAAATTAAATGTAAGTCTCTGTATATTTTTCAGCCACCGGCTGCAACTCTATTAATAAACCGTTTATTATTATTATTATTACACACACACACACACACACACACACACACACACACACACACACACACACACACAGTGAGAGCCACCATTAGCGAAATATAAATAGAGCGAGATTTCATGATATCAAGTATAAAATAAGATGTCGATCAAGACTTCAAGAGACACGACAGCACGGATTGAGAGAGAGAGAGAGAGAGAGAGAGAGAGAGAGAGAGAGAGATGTAGAGTTGTGAAGTGCGTTTAGTTTATTGAGTGGGGAAGAGATGTGGTGTGATGTGGTGAGGTGTGGTGAGGTGTGGTGAGGTTTCCAAGATTTTACCTGGTCTTGGCTGGACTCCGGGCTACAGGACTTACAAGCAAGTAAAAGTGAAGCATCAGGTGTTTGACAGGTAGCAGTGGCGTGGCCAGCCAAATTAACCCCCAACCCCGCCGGGGACACCTGAGCAATGAGTTACGTACGATGCCAACCTCTCCTCCCCATGAGTATAATGAATTATCCTACTTGAGTAGGACTGCTTAAAACTTTTTAAATATGATGATCTTAATCCACTGTATACGATGACCCCTTGAGTGTGATACGAATGCACTTAAATGATTGAATCATCGTCCTCAAGAGGTTAATTTATATATGTTTAGCCAGGAGTAATTAGGAACACACAGCCCTAAACACATACACGGTGTGAGTACTGTATACAGGTGAAGTATCAATTCCTCGTTGTGTTGAGGTAAACAGTATGAGTGTATGAGGGGGGAGGGGAAGAGAAGAACAAACTAACTAACAATAAACACAATTCTAATACTATTCTGACAGTCGCAAGGTTCGCCCTACCTGCAGTCAAGGTGGGGATGAAAACCAATTAGTGACGGAAAGGCCAGCAATACTCCAGACCCAGCTACCCCCCCGGATAGTACTATGGCCATGCAGCCCCTACCCCCCATCTCCACAACACACCTCTGTATCAACACTTTTTGAACCAATAGTCTCTATTCATCACTACACCAGGCCGATATTACCGTACATGTAGCATATTTTTCTTAACTCGGCAAAAAAAAAAAAAAAACACGGAGCGAAAATTAACATAAAATATGAAAACAATATATCTAAAACAAACACTCAAACAACAAGTTATCACACTCACCGTTCGTTGTGTTTTATCAGTCAATTTCTGTTGTGTTTCTCCCCCACACTCGAGTCTGTTAATCTTGACAACAAAGGGGCAGTTTAACAGCTCCTTATTCACGACCTAATATAATGTGACACACACCTCCGGGGAACACAAACGAGAGTAAGATGAAGTGAAGGCTGGAGTCGACTGGCATGACGGGAGAGACAGACAGACGAACGGACGTGACGAGATTGAATGGTAGGAATGAGTTGAGGAACCACAGAGAGGGAAAGTGTGCAACCGTCTCCCACGCTAGCCACCAGCACACTGAACACCCAACGCCATCATCACCCACCGCCACCTCCCAAGTTTCCCCTCAGCTGATTTCCTCCCCGTCTCCAGTTATGAAACACTTAGCGCTGAATCTTAAATGTTCCAGCAGTCTTAAGATATTAATAGCTTATGTGTTGTTATATGCAAGAACACATCAACAGTGGACAAAGGGGAACCTTGAGTGGACTACAAGAACTAACAACAGACCCAGAATAAGACGAACGTAGAAGATAGAGAAATAAAGTTGGGAAGTTATATATATGGGAGGAGACTTTTATATAGCAGTTAACAATAGATTAATTGGGGATGATGATGATAATGATGATAATGACGAATGTGTGTGTGTGTGTGTGTGTGTGTGTGTGTGTGTGTGTGTGTGTGTAAAATCTCATACCCTCCACCAGCATTGCATACAATAGGTACTTGACTGTGTGTTTATACAATAATCTTAATTTGCAACACTGTACCATTCATAACGACTGCGACATGATGGGTAAACAAACTTTCCTAGAGAGTAGTGCTGACCGCCTCTGCTCCTCAGCACCGCCCTGAGTCTAACACACACACACACACACACACACACACACACACACACACACACACACACACACACACACACACACACACACACACAATAACACAAACACACACACACACACACACACAGTCCCAGTCCCAACCATTGTAAAATATCAATAACATGTAAAAATTATCAATAACATGTAATAAATCAGTGTATTCACTCCCGGTAAACACTGCTCCTTACACTGTCACTATGTTGAAATGAACTGTAGTTTGAGCTGATCCCCATCTAAGTTATTATATGTCTTATTTGTGTCACTTATGTTACTTGTATATTATTTGTAATTCTTCAGTATGACCCCTATCGCCTTGCACAAACGCCAACTCACATTCAGCACGGCAAACACACACCACAAAAAACCCACACACACACACACACACCACAACACACACACACACACACACACACACACACACACACCACAACACACACACACACACACACCACACCACACACACACACACACACACACACACACACACACACACACACACACACACACACACACACACACACACACACAAACACACACACACACACACACACACACACCACACACACACCACAAAACACACACACACACACACACACACACACACACACACACACACACACACACACACACACACACACCACCAAAACACACACACACACCACAAAACACACACACACACACACACACCACAAAACACACACACACACACACACACACACACCACAAAGAACACACACATACCACACACACACACACCTTGCTTGTTGTATCTTAACGGCTTGAGACCAGTGCCAACCACACTCAACAATACCTCCTGTCCGTTAACCTTTACACTTATCAGTCTCTGGTCTGGCTGCCCTCCCCTCAAATACAGAGACCCTGCATCCAAGACCTGCAGGCCGATTACTGGCTCTGCAGGTGCACTTGCTCTTTGGGCAGTGGTTGTGCATCCTGGACTGGGCCACCCAGCGTGGATGGCGTGAAGCAAATGGATAAGTGTACCAGCACCACCACAGGCTCACCACCACTTCTTCCAGTCATCAGATCTCACCCAGCTGACTTGCCTGGATCACACCTCGGATCAAAAGACTTATGCAGCAGGAAGACAAGGGCCTTTCATCTCAGCGGCCATCACGCTACAGGTCACTTCGCAACAGGGTCATCCGCAATCACACTGCAAAAGTCACTACCCAGCAAACTTCTACAACACCTGAAGCAGACCAACATCAGTCAATGGTATAGTAAACAACGAACTCTGTCAAGACTAAACAATATTTTCCTCCAGCCCTTGGCCATCTCACTAACAATGTTGGCGCTGGCCGAA
>NW_024734615.1:5066028-5183528 GCF_018991925.1 Homarus americanus | reverse complement strand
CCCCTAAACCAACCTAACCAAAACTTAACCCTCAAACTAAACCAACCTAAACTTAACCCTAAACCAACCAATCCAACCAAAACTTAACCAAAACTAACCTAACCAACCTAACCCTAAACCAACCAAACCTAACCAAACTTAAACCCTAAACCAACACTCAACTAAAAACTTAACCCTAAACTAACCTAACCAAAACTTAACCCTAAACTAACCTAACCAAAACTTAACCCAAAACTAACCAAACCTAACCAAAACACAACCCTAAACTAACCTAACCAAAACTTAACCCTAAACTAACCTAACCAGCTTGGCTTCTAAGCTAACTGGCCAAGCAACCTAAACTAACACAACCAAAGCTTAACCTAAACTAGCTTACAACCAAAACTTAACCTAAACTAGCTAACCAAAAACAACTATAACCTAACCTAACCAAAACTTAACCCTAAACTAACCTAACCAAAACTTAACCCTAAACTAACCTAACCCAAACTTAACCCTAAACTAACCTAACCAAAACTTAACCCTAAACTAACCTAACCTAACCAAACCTTAACCCTAAACTAACTTAACCAAAACTTAACCCTCGCCTAACCTAACCAAACTTTGACCCACCTTAACTAAAACTCAACCCTAACCTAACCTAACCGTACCCTAACCTGAACTAATATAACTCTCCCAGCAATGTTTAAATTATCAGGTGAACTAAGCTGGAATGGGGGGGGGGGCTAATCTTCATGTGGTCCCATTTACTATCGTTTGTTGGGCTATGGTAATAGTCCACTCTGACGTAGGGCAAAATAACGACCTCTTTACTGCCTTCCCTTCAAGTCTAAATCACAATAAGCTGTGTATCTGAGCAGGAAATTGTCGAAGTTTTATCAATTTATGTCCATTTTTCGTCTATTTTACGATTTTTCTGTCTATATATTTTACGACTTTTCTGCCTATTTATCTATTTACGATTTCTGTCAATTTATTTATTTTACGATTTTGGTCCATTTATCTATTTAAGATTTTTGTCTATTTACTATTTTATCGATTTTTCTGTCCATTTATCTGTTATACTTAACTTTCTCCACTTTTTCGTGTAGTGGACCACTCAGGGGGGGGGGGAGGCAGCGATACCTTAAATAAATGACAGGAGTGTGGGTGATGAATGTAGAAAGCAAAAGCATCAACACACAAACACACACACACTACTACTTTGCTGTCACTCGGAATTAAGTATGACGATCATCCAGCCATGATACAATGATATGAGTTATTAGGGATGTCACCTTGGTTGGTGAGTTCTGAGGCCATTAAAGAGGCCGATACGGGACCGGCAGGGTCGATCACAAATGTTGCACACGTGGGGGGCTACATCTAGTGCGGGAGGGGGGGGGGCGGCAGCGTCTTTCTGGCGTTGGCGCTTGTCTGCCTCGTTTTGCAGTCGGGCTAACTCGAATGTATTGACACCCTCTTGTGTGGTGATCCTCCAAGCGTTACGGTGTGGAGTAATCGTCTCCCAGGTGGGGAGGTTGATTTGGCACTTTTTCAGGTTTGTTTTAAGACTATCCTTATACCTTTTCACTTGCCCACCAGCGTTACGTTTACTATTCGTTAGGTGACTGTGAAGTAGCTGCTTTGGCATTCTACTGTCGTCCATGCGGGTAACATGGCCAGTCCAGGGTAGTTGTTCATGGATAATGGCAGCCTCGATGCTTCTACAGTTGGTGTCAGCAAGAATACTGGCATTTGTTCTCTTATCTTTCCAGCGAACTCGGAGGATGGAACATAGACACACACAGACAGACAAACAGACAGACAGACACACACACTCCTATCCAGAACTTCTATACAGCATCTATAGTAAACAACAGTGATACACAACCATTCCTATATCAACTCCTACGTCAAGTCGTCACGAGTTTAGAATAACTGATGTCTGAACGCGTGAAGATGAGTAGTGGTGGCGAGCAGGAGGAGTGGGGGGAGGAGGGGGCGGGGGAGAGGAGGGGCGGGGGAGAGGGGGGGGTGTCGGGGATTTCTCATGGATTAACATTTGGATGCTCAATAAGTCGTACGTGATGTTGTTAACTCTGACTGGGAATGAAGGAAAGTATCTGGTTAAGGTTCTAGAGTCACAGTGCAATTTCGACGACGCCCCATCTATGTGTCGTAGCTGATAGTGAGTGATGTTGTTAGTTGCATTTTATATCTATACTTTGGGGAAACGTTCGGGTAAGTGGTTAGAAAATCTGTGAGAGGATTTTCAGTTGTTCTAAAACGAAATTTATTTCCTAATTGAAGGTGAGAAGGCGCATCTAACTCAGTCATGTTACGACACAATGATGACAGGTTAAAAGCGTCAACATTGCACTGTGACTATACCTTAGTTAGAGGTCTGTCATATTCCCAGTTATGAGGGAAAAACAACGCAATAAGCTTTGAGAAGCAGAAAATTAATAAATTAATTGTGTTAGGAGTCAAGAGAGTGAAGAGGCTCCACGCCACACGACTGAGAGGTCAACCAGGCAGAGGAGGAGAGGCACGACCTGTTAGGGCTTGGGGTGGAGTCGGTCATGACCACCGTATAACATCTGGAAAACCATGAACTGGTCATCCTTCGCTGACAAGTCTTACCAGTCGCAAAAAAAAGTGAAAGTGGTTGTAAATAGTTGATTCACTTTCAGTCTTCCAAATACAAATATAGATATATAAAGTATATACAACTTAAAAATACAGAGATATACACGCTCTGTACACAGAACTAGATCACTGAATAGTGTCTGGGTGTTTACAAGTTTTTATGAAATGATGATAAATAGGTGGCTGAACTTTTGACTTCTTTTTTCTTCTACAGATAAAACATATTTCAATTTTGTGAACTTCACCTCAAGTACAACACAAGTGCCAAGGATCAAAACAAAAGAATAAATATTACTACACTACAATGTATAATTTGGTAACCAAGAACTGGTCTCGGTTTCCTTGGCTACCACCTTGAAGTGAAATAAACCAGTTATGCCAGGCACTGGTTGGTGGACTTAACGGGCTGTGTCTTCTCTTCCAGGATATGCTGACGTTATAATTATTTCAGTGGCAGACCATCAAGGGAGACACCCGTGGTTGTCATGGACCCCGGCAAACACCTTTTGACCTGTGAATCCTTAAGGGTCACATCATCGACGTCAAAGGGTTAAAATACAAGGCCAAGGGTCGGATTCGCAAATAATAGAGTGTTAATATTTTTCTCAAATTAGATAAGTGAGGACGAATCTAACGGACTTAAATACACTGCCCGATATACAAACTTAGCACACCAATCACTGTTGACATCGCACTAATAATTAATTCTCGTACCCGGTTGCCTCCTATACCAGTAGCTACAAGAAAATTCTGAATTCTGAATCTTTTGAGAACATGGACTCAGAATTCTAAAACACTTGACCTCGATGTCTACAAGATGGTTGGGACTTACGACACCACAACACACGGACTTATTATACTCGCTTAATTTCGGCACACACATACCGTATACACGACAGCCATTCTTGAAGAAAAGGTAAAAACTTACAAAAATCTCAACCTCTTTCCGTGCTCTGACATTGGCCATGAACCAAACACTAATCATTCCCGGTTTAAAAGACAATGGTGCACCTCCAACCACCCATCCGGTCTATCTGTCATGCTGGTCTATTTCTTCCCCACCCCCTGCCGCCACACCTTCACGTTACGTAAATCATTTCGCAGTAAACCCGTCACAGGTATACGTGCTCCCAGAGTCCCAGGTGACCTTGACTGAAACATGCGTAGGTGCAGCCCTTCAAGACAGAGGCGTAAAGGTGTGGTAACCGCCTAATGAGTACAGTTGTCACATTTTGCATATGTGTGTATGCACTACCATCTGCAGGAGTCGAGAAGTGTTAGGTACAACGTAATATCTTGTTTTTCGCGCCTTCCTTAACCTTGCAGGCTCAGGAAGCAGCAGCCCGTGGCGCCTGAGGCAACACCCAAATCACAATGACTCGTCAACGAAAACCAATTCAGAGCAACATCCTGAGTTATTCTTACTCCAAAGGTGGACGTCAACTCACAATCTTTAACTTATGCACAGAGACTATTCTAATCTCGAAAGAAAATCTTGGAAAACATAAGCTGACACAATGTTAATTAGTTATCTACAACTGTCACTCTTACACACACTGCATCACCCAACGCAAGAGTAAAGACCCCACGCAGTACACAGTGGTCCCCAACCTTTTGAAGGCTCTGAGCCACATTTATCATTGTAAATATAGTGGAGGGCGCCAGAACTTTGGATCTACATTCAAGAAACAAAACTTCATATATACTGTACACTTATTTGCAGTTTTACACGTCTAACTGTTACCAGTTACATACTTTTACATTTACTCTTGGAAAGGATGTGTGTATTTACCTTGAGAACGAGAAGGCTGGCTCTCTCTGGGCCCGGTCACACACGCCCTGTACACGACAGTTGTATCAAGTTATTGTACATTATCATTAATTTCACTCTTACAAATAATCCCAAATATTTCAACATTTTCTAATAAACCCTTGCGGGCTCCATAATATGGTTCCGCGCCGCTAACTACAGGTTGGGGACCACTGCAGTACAGTACACACACACCACGTTGACCTGAAGTAATAAATAACAAAAATCTCAATGAACTCAGATGTCGTCAAAATATTCCTCCTTCCCCCGAAAAAATAAAATAAAATAAAATAAAATATAACAAATAAATAAATATATAAAACATCGGGACATACTGTATGGTAATTATAATTCGCATTACCTGAAAACGATTTAGGAACGAGAGCTTATTTCGCCAGATGATGAAATACCCTAACTCCATTGGGTTAGGCTAGGCTAGGTCAGGTTAGGGTAAGGAACAGTAAGTAACGACCAGGTGTTGCAGAAAAAGAATTGGATGGCAATAATGGTTGAGGTCGACTCCACTGTAATACATGAATAACAATTTCATAAGAACAACATAGGAACATAAGAAAATCAGGAGTCTGCAATAGGCCGGTTGGCCTGTGCATGGCAACTCCTGTCGAGAGTTACTACCATGAATCTATCTAGCCTCCTTTTAAAACTTTCCAGCGTTCTAGCACTTACTACAAAATTGCTAAGCTTGTTCCACTCGTCTACCACCCTATTTGTGAGCCAGTTCCTTCCTATCTCCCTCCTAAACGTAAACTTATCCAACTTAAATCCGTTGCCACGAGTCCTATCCTGCTCGGATATTATAAGAACTTTATATATATCTCCTTTATTGATTCCTTTAACCCACTTAAATACTTCTATCATATCTCCCCGCACTCTTCGTCTTTCTAGGGAATGCAAGTTTAGTTTCTTTAATCTATCTTGATATGGAAGGTTTCTACTGTAAGTCCCGGAATCATTTTCGTCATTCTTAGCTGCACCGACTCCAGTGAATTAATATCCATTCTATAATAAGGGCACCAGAACTGAACATCATTATCGAGGTGCGGCCTGACTTATGCAAAATATAGCTGCAATATGACCTCTGCACTCTTATTACTTACACTTCTAGATATAAAACCTAATACTCTGCCTTATTTCGAACATTAACGCACTGTTTTCTAGGCCGTAGGTCGGGCTTACAAGTACCCCTAAGTTTCTTTCACAAGTCGACTTCTCTAGGTTGATGTTGTTGAGGCTGTATACATTGACAGTATTTGTTCTTCCAATATTACGTACGCTGCACTTGCTGGTGTTGAATTTCATTTGCCATTTTTCTGACCACTCCTGCAGTTTATTTAAATCCTCCTGTAGTGCATTTGCATCCTGCCCTGAATTAATCTGCCGCCCTATTTTGGTGTTATCCGCAAACTTGCTTATGTCACTGTTGATCCCAGTATCTAGATCGTTTATGTAGATTATGAACAAGAGTGTGCCCAGTACTTACCCCTGGGGAACCCCACTGGTTACACAGCCCCACTCAAATTTAACACTATCTACGCTGACCCTCTGTATTCTATCGGTGAGCCATGATTTTATCCAATTTAAAACTTTCCCCTCGATACCATGAGCCTTAACTTTTCTCAGAAGCCTCTGATGCGGTACTCTTTCAAACGCTTTGCTAAAGTCTAAGTAAATAACATCGTAATTTTCGTCATTATCTACTACCTCGAAGACTTTCCTAAAAAACGTCAGCAGATTTGTTAGACAAGATTTTCCCTTTGTAAACCCATGTTGAGAGTCGTAGATTAATTTGTTTTTCTCTAAATGCGATCGGATGCTATTTGCAATACAGTAATTGATTCAAGAAATTTCCCTGCAATTAACGTCAAACTAATCGGCTGGCAATTTGACGCTGATGCTGTCTCCCTTTTTGAATATGGGTACTACATTTGCCTGTTTCCACAAATCTGGCACAACTCCCGTGTCTAATGATTTTTTAAATAAATTTACGAGGGGTCCGCTAATCTGTTCCTTACAGTACACTCTTTCAAAACTCGAGGGAAAATTTCATCCAGCCCTGGGGATTTTGTCTTCTTTAATTTATTTTTCTTAAGGTCATCCTCTTTTCTGATAGTGATATTCTTTAATTTCTCTTCAGCAGATGATACAGTGAAACCTTCATATAACGGACTTTTCCCTTCAGATAATCCGTTAGATAGGGGGGGGGGGGTCACATTTAAAGGACACCTCGATATAATGGACTTTTCATCTCCATACAATCCTTTAGATGGGAGGTTTCACATCTAACAGACCCTCGATATAATGGACTTTCCTCCCCATATCGTCCGTTAAATAGAGGTTTCATTGTAGACAGATAATCATCCCTCTTATCTCAGTTAACTACGGCACTACGGGTTTAAAACAGTAACACCATATGTAAATAAAGTGAATTACATTGTTTTCAGTATACATTTATTACATTCCGGGTTATAATGACACTTCAAACATTATCCAGGTCAACATATGAAAATTAACGTATACTGTATATATGTACCTGTATATCATCCCTAAATCTACAAAAAATAAACAAAAATCAATGGCTTCAGCGTGTGAGGAGGTTAAGGGGGGGAAGGTATAAGGGGGGTATATGGTCAGGGGCGTCGGGTGGGGAGGGAGGGGAGGGGGAGGTGGGAAATAAAAAATTATGACCCCTTCACCACAACCTATCACCCATTGGGAGAATAACCATAATTTCTTAAGCTTTAATAACCATCATCTTATACCATCACCATCATCATGACTACACACACCATTCTCACTGGGTTTTTTTATTTTATTTTTTCGTCTTTTCAGTTGTTATTTCATGTGCCGGAAGGAGTGAGTGAGTGAGGGAGGGAAGGTTTCTCTCCCAGTTTCTCATTCCACCACTAAACATACTGCTGATTTAAGAGCTATAATTATATACTAACACGGTGGGATTTTGGAACGCTTGCCAAATTTAGTGTCAAAAAAAAAAGGCCGAGATCAAGGCGAGTCATGGGTTAAAGTGGGTACAGTGATAAAGCATTGTGTATTTTAGGTTATCAAGACTCTCACTAACCCTTATTCTCTCGCTAACTCTCACTCTCGATAACTCTTATTCTCTCTCTAACTCTCACTCTTCTCTACTCTTATTCTCTCGTTATCTCTTATTCTCTCGCCAACTGTTATTCTCTCGCCAACTGTTATTCTCTCTTCAACTCTTATTCTCTCACCAACTCTTATTCTCTCTTCAACTCTTATTCTCTCGTCAACTTTTATTCTCTCGCCAACTCTTATTCTCTCTTCAACTCTTATTCTCTCGTCAACTCTTATTCTCTCGCCAACTGTTATTCTCTCGCCAACTGTTATTCTCTAGCCAACTGTTATTCTCTCGTCAACTGTTATTCTCTCGCCAACTCTTATTCTCTCATCAACTGTTATTCTCTCGCCAACTCTTATTCTCTCGCCAACTCTTATTCTCTCGCCAACTCTTATTCTCTCACCAACTCTTATTCTCTCTTCAACTCTTATTCTCTCGTCAACTTTTATTCTCTCGCCAACTCTTATTCTCTCGTCAACTCTTATTCTCTCGCCAACTCTTATTCTCTCGCCAACTGTTATTCTCTCGCCAACTGTTATTCTCTCGCCAACTGTTATTCTCTCATCAACTGTTATTCTCTCGCCAACTCTTATTCTCTCGCCAACTCTTATTCTCTCGCCAACTCTTGTTCTCTCGCCAACTCTTATTCTCTCGCCAACTCTTATTCTCTCGCCAACTCTTATTCTCTCGCCAACTTTTATTCTCTCGCCAACTCTTATTCTCTCTTCAAATCTTATTCTCTCGTCAACTCTTATTCTCTCGCCAACTGTTATTCTCTCGCCAGCGCTATTTATTCTCTCGCCAACTGTTCTCGCCAACTGTTATTCTCTCGCCAACTGTTATTCTCTCGCCAACTGTTATTCTCTCATCAACTGTTATTCTCTCGCCAACTCTTATTCTCTCGCCAACTCTTATTCTCTCGCCAACTCTTGTTCTCTCGCCAACTCTTATTCTCTCGCCAACTCTTATTCTCTCGCCAACTCTTATTCTCTCGCCAACTCTTATTCTCTCGCCAACTCTTATTCTCACCAACTTTTTATTCTTCGCCAACCTTATTCTCTCGCCAACTCTTATTCTCTCGTCAACTCTTGTTCTTCGCTGTCCTTATTCTGCCAACTCTTATTCTCTCGCCAACTCTTTTTTATTCTGCTCTCACTCTCACCAACTCTTATTCTCCTCGCCAACTCTATTCTCTCGCCAACTTCATTCTCGTCAACTCTTTGTTCTTCCGTCAACTGTTATTCCTCTCTCGTCAACTGTTATTCTCTCGCCAACTCTTATTCTCCTCGCTTAACTCTCACTCACCAACTCTATTCTCGCCAACTCTTATTCTTCCTCGTCAACTCTATTCTCGTCAACTCTTGTTCTCTCGTCAACTCTTGTTCCTCTCTCGTCAACCATTCTCCTCGTCAACTCTTTATTCTCTCGCCAACTCTTTATTCTCTCGCTAACTCCTCACTCACCAACTCTTATTCTCTCGCCAACTCTGTTCTTGTCAACTCTTATTCTCTCGCCAACTCTTTATTCTCTCGCTAACTCTCACTCTCACCAACTCTTATTCTCTCGCCAACTCTTGTTCTCTTGTCAACTCTTATTCTCTCGCCAACTCTTTATTCTCTCGCTAACTCTCACTCTCACCAACTCTTATTCTCTCGCCAACTCTTATTCTCTCGTCAACTCTTATTCTCTCGCCAACTCTTTATTCTCTCGCTAACTCTCACTCTCACCAACTCTTATTCTCTCGCCAACTCTTATTCTCTCGTCAACTCTTATTCTCTCGCCAACTCTTTATTCTCTCGCTAACTCTCACGCTAACCAACTCTTATTCACTCGCCAACTCTTATTCTCTCATCAACTCTTACTCTCGCGTCAAGTCTTATTCTCGTGCAAATTCTTTCTCTCGCTAACTCTTATTCTCTCGCCAACATTCACACTCCAGCTAACTCTTATCCCAACAAAAGACGAGCAGCT
This sequence comes from Homarus americanus, assembly GCF_018991925.1. Lineage (NCBI taxonomy): Eukaryota > Metazoa > Arthropoda > Malacostraca > Decapoda > Nephropidae > Homarus > Homarus americanus. The sequence continues at coordinate 5,173,998 of NW_024734615.1, read as the reverse complement.
TGCGTGTGCCTGTGGTCACCTGGGCCAACCACCAGGGGGATAAACAGTGCTAAACCACAAGACTCTCAGGACCACCACTGGGATACTAAACCTAACCTAACCTAACCAAGTTTTGTCAATGTTCAGAGCAGAATTCGGACTCCTGAACACAATAATAATTTTGGAGCCAGTGTGTGTGTGTGTGTGTGTGTGTGTGTGTGTGGTGTGTGTGTGTGTGGTGGGTGTGTGTGTGTGTGTGTGTGTACAGAAGATGTAATGTTGTGTCGTCTGTCAGATCTAAAATCACTGTGTCATGTTACCTACCCGTGAGGGACTGACTTGAGTCCTAAACAATGTAAATGAATCCACTCGGGTTCGGGAGATGTATACAGGGGCTCCCATAACCCAGGGGAGGAAATTTGTACACCAGGAGGCACCTTACTTACATGATGCCACTGATACTTGGTCACACACACACACACACAAAACTCCCTCCCACACATTACCCTAACCCAACCCACACCACCTTCCACACTAACTGTCCACTTCCGGAACCTGAGTCAAGAGAAAAACTAACAGATCAACACCAGTAATAATACAACCCCTCCCCTCCCCTCTCTTTACCGCTGTCTGTGTGTTTGTCTGTCTCCCAGGTGTTGAATTTGCACTATTCTCTCAGGCTCCTGTGTGTTACCTCCAGCCCGGGTTAATATAATATTTTTTTTTTTAAGGCATTGTGTCTTGTCTAACGTCTCTTTCTTTTCGTGTGTAGAGAGAGAGAGAGAGAGAGAGAGAGAGAGAGAGAGAGAGAGAGAGAGTGAGTAATAATATAATTAATAAAAACATTAATAATAGCATAAACAACAATAATAATAATAACAAAGACAAATAACCTTACAACTACAATAATACAAAACAATCAAAAACTTTAGAAATCTTTAAAAAATTAAGAAAATAATAAATTACAAATTCACGTATAGAAAATTTCCAGATGTTGATACAAACATCATAAATCACGACTATTTTTAGATCACCCGATGATTAGACACCCCAGCTTATTTCACCTGAAGATCAACCACCGTAACACTAAACTAAATTAACCTAACCTAACCAAACCCGACCAGGTGGCTTAATCTTCAGGTGAAATAAGCCGGGTTGCCTAATCTTCAGGTGGCCCGTGTTGACGAAACAAAGGACCGGCGCTGAACCACAACTGACTGACCACTTCTGTAGGGCAGGTCGATGGCTGGATACTACACCAATAGGTTTTTTTTTCCGTGGCAACCATAAGAATAACTCAGCTCCTCTCCCTTCCCCCTTGCCCACTCCTCCTAGTACCCCCTACTGTAACACCACCAACCTTCACCTCCTAAGACCCCCTACCCTCACCTCCTAACACCATCTACCTTCACCTCCTAACACCACCAACCTTCACCTCCTAAGACCCCCTACCCTCACCTCCTAACACCATCTACCTTCACCTCCTAACACCACCAACCTTCACCTCCTAAGACCCCCTACCCTCACCTCCTAACACCATCTACCTTCACCTCCTAACACCACCAACCTTCACCTCCTAAGACCCCCTACCCCTCACCTCCTAAGACCCCTACCTCACCTCCCTAACACCATCCCCTCACCTCCTAAAGACCCCTCCTCACCTCCTAACACCATTTTCCTTAACCTCCTACTGCCCTTCCCTCACCTCCCTAACACCCTCTATCCTCACCTAACACCCCCGCCTCCTCCTAACACCCCTACCCTCACCTAATACCCCCCTACAACACCCCTCGTCGGCACCTCTGCTCCACCCTACCCCTCTTCTTCCGCCCTAACCACCCCTTACCCTTACCTCCCCCCTTACCTACAAACCCTCTTGCTCTACCTCCAAGCCCCCTTCCTCCTCCCAACCTTCCCCCCGTCAGCACTTCCTAACAACCCCCTTCCCTAACCTCCACACCCCTTTTACCCTTAACTCCTAACCACTTCCTCACCGGCAAATCTATACCACATCAACAAGACCTTTTAACGCCCACCCAACGCCCCCCCCCATAATAATCCCAATCGCTGCTGGTTTAATCCCAATCGCTGCTGGTTTACAATCACCTCCATCTCCTCTTTAAAAATCATTAACTTTCCCCACCTCCCATTTCAGCTTAATAAGAGTACTCGGGTCTTCCCAATTACCCTACTAAATATGACCCATTAAAATGCTGATCAACTTATTTCCTTTCCGCAATGCTCCCAACCTGACTCTTAATATCTCTCTATTAGCTACACCCCGGCTTTCACCTACCATTATATTTTTTATCAATAACTATACTGCCACTACTACAGATCTTAGCCATCACTAATACTCTTACATCTACTAAAAAAAATTTATATGAATAAAAAAATTAAAATAAACGCCCCCATATGCATTTAGATATAAAATTCAACACTGTTTACACGAACAGTCATAGCACAGGTGCATACAGCACTGAGCTTATACAGGCGAGCAAAAATATACAACTGAAGCTAACACTGTCACTACTACTTCTGCTTGCATTAAATAACGGCACTACCTTTTCCGATATATATGATTGAGGGTCATTCTGGCGGAAGCTATGAAGAGAAGGTTCACTAGTCAAGACTGTATGAGATGACCATAAGACGGAGAATTCATTAATCTGTTTACATGGTGAGATGATGCAGTTGGTCAAAATTTCTATCGATATCGTTAAAGCACCGACAAGGCCATAGGCAGTCATTTATCATTACACCACTTAACGAGCTGACTGTGTAACCTATACACGAGTGTGTGTGTACACACATATACACACACACACACACACACACACACGCACACATATATATATATATATATATATATATATATATATATATATATATATATATATATATATATATATATATATTTCGTGTAATAAAGTACGCAGACTTCTACATAAAATCAACACCTCATATACTGTGTGTGTGTGTGTGTATATATATATATATATATATATATATATATATATATATATATATATATATATATATATATATATATATATATATATATGTAAATCACTGTAGTGTGCGTGATCTAGGTGTAGCTGATAAACAAAAAGAAAAGTTCCAGCGCTTTCGTGTAATTCACATCTTGAGGGTGAGTACAGTCTGTACTCACCCTCAAGATGAATACACGAAAGCTGATTATCAACATATATACATATATATATATATATATATATATATATATATATATATATATATATATATATATATATATATATATATATATATATATATATATATATATATATAGCATAAGGCATCGTCATTAAGCTACTGCCATCCCTACTCACACCAAGTCTGAGTAAACACTGGTCCGAGTGCTCACAAGAAGTCGATGATGAACGGACGTATCGACAGACGTGCGACTAACGGTACATCCAAGACGACGGATGCAGAACCAACGCAAAACATCTCTTATCCCGAGGTTAAATAAATTAGTCAAATTGTAGTTCAAAATCACTGTTTCCTGGTGTGGAGCGTCCTTGACTCCTGCCTCCCTCCCCCCCACCCCAAAAGAAGAAAAAAGAAAACTGTTTTCTGAGATTAACAAACAAGGTGTTTATGTGACGAAGAGTCCGGCGAGAACAAGTGTGTGTCCTTGTGGTAATGTGTTATCGTTCCCGACTTACTGCCTCTACTGTCTCACAAACAGACACGAGAGAGAAAGAGAGATTAACACACTCAAAACTTGCCTCGTACTGTAGAATCCCGTCAGTGCTGGCAAGCAGAAGGGAAAGGGAAGGGGGGTGAACACTCGTCTGGCGAAGCTTCCATAAGCGTGTCTCTTTACTACAATAGATCGAAGGGGGTATAACGTCAGGCACTTTCCTTGATCTTGTGGAGGTTGGCATAGGTTGTGATCGCCTATCCCTACACTACATCCTAAGATTGACGCCTATCCCTTCACACACAACCTAAGAGTGACGCCTATCCCTTCACTACAACCTAAGAGTGACGCCTATCCCTTCACTACAACCTAAGAGTGACGCCATCCTTCACTACAACCTAAAGTGACGCCCATCCCTTCACTACATCCTAAGAGTGACGCCCATCCCTTCACTACAACCTAAGAGTGACGCCCATCCCTACACTACATCCTAAGATTGACGCCTATCCCTTCACTACAACCTAAGAGTGACGCCCATCCCTTCACTACAACCTAAGAGTGACGCCTATCCCTACACTACATCCTAAGATTGACGCCTATTCCTTCACTACAACCTAAGAGTGACGCCATCCTTCACTACATCCTAAGATTGACGCTATCCCTCACTACAACCTAAGGTGACGCCCATCCCTTCACTACAACCTAAGAGTGACGCCTATCCTTCACTACAACCTAAGAGTGACGCCCATCCCTTCACTACAACCTAAGAGTGACGCCCATCCCTTCACTACAACCTAAAGGCGCCTATTCCTTCACTACAACCTAAAGTGACGCCCATCCCTTCACTACAACCTAAGAGTGACGCCTATCCCTTCACTACAACCCGAGTGCGCCATCCTTCCATAGGTGACGCCATCCCTTCACTACAACCTAAGAGGACGCCCATCCTTCACTACAACCTAAGAGTGACGCCCATCCCTTCACTACAACCTAAGAGTGACGCCTATCCTCACTACAACCTAAGAGTGACGCCCATCCTTCACTACAACCCAAGAGTGACGCCTATCCTTACACTACATCCTAAGATTGACGCCTATTCCTTCACTACAACCTAAGAGTGACGCCCATCCTTCACTACACCCAAGAGTGACGCCTATCCTTCACTACAACCCAAGAGTGACGCCCATCCCTTCACTACAACCTAAGAGTGACGCCCATCCCTTCACTACAACCTAAGAGGACGCCCATCCCTTCACTACAACCTAAGAGTGACGCCTATCCCTTCACTACAACCTAAGAGTGACGCCATCCCTTCACTACAACCTAAGAGTGACGCCTATACCTTCACTACAACCTAAGAGGACGCCTTTTTTGGTGACCCCATCCTTCACTACAACCCAAGAGTGACGCATCCTTCACTACAACCTAAGAGTGACGCCATCCTTCACTACAACCTAAGAGTGACGCCCATCCTTCACTACAACCTAAGGTGACGCCCATCCTTCACTACAACCTAAGAGTGACGCCTCATCCCTTCACTACAACCTAAGAGTGACGCCTATCCCTTCACTACAACCTAAGAGTGACGCCCATCCCTTCACTACAACCTAAGAGTGACGCCCATCCTTCACTACAACCTAAGAGTGACGCCTATCCCTTCACTCAACCCAAGAGTGACGCCTATCCTTCACTACAACCTAAGAGTGACGCCTATCCCTTCACTACAACCTAAGAGTGACGCCTATCCCTTCACTACAACCTAAGAGTGAAGTATAAACATCTACTGCATTATTTATACAACAGCGGCAATATCCCGTGCTCTATTTGCTTTACTGTTCTTTGGTATAATTATGAAGGTGTGGCGGAAGTCCGTATCGGATCCTGTTATGGGCCACTGTGTTGTGTCGCCAAGGCCATCCCTATAAGCTAATAATAACTGTGTTGGACTTAATGTAGGTGGAAACGGAAGGAAGGAAGGAAGGAAGGAAGGAAGGAAGGAAGGAAGGAAGGAAGGAAGGACACACACACACGATTCCTCTCCCTTCCGTTCCAAATCCGTATACTGTATGCATATATTCCCGTCCTCTACCCCCTTCCACATGCCTAAAGGCTCCATATGGCCCCTAACATACAGTATACTCCCTCCTCTCTCTCCCTACCTTCTACTCACTCAACATTCAACAGCAGGTTACAAGGGACGAAACAAGGGCCGGCCCCATTTCCTCACCCCAACATTGTACAAACCCAACACTTCCACACCCTATTCAACCTGGCCCAACGGAGTGGTACAGTAAGTTATATACGGTACATACCGGTACACCTTTTATAAACACCGCACACCGGCTCCACTACTCACGTCTCTTATGTACTGTATTTAAATCCTTGAGTTTTGATATTCTTGATTGATATAACTGTTAATTTTTCTTTCTTTACTCTGCTGTTCTTCTCTGTTTGCTATTTAATTTATTTGTTTTCGTGTATTTTTATATTTTTTTTCATGATCGGGAATTTTATACTATTACAGTACAGTACAGTATATCCCTTTTTTTTTCTCTCAATTTTCCACTATTCTATCTCTCGTGTGTGTGTGCGCGTGTGTGTCTAAAAAGACGCTGCCGCCGCCCCTCCCTCACTAGATGTAGCCCTCCACACGTGCAACATCTGTGGACGACCCTGCCGGTCCCGTATCCTTAATAACTCATATCATAGTAGCAGTAGTAGTAGCTATAGCGCAGGAGGTGGGCGCCTCGAACTGGTTAACTACGTTACCGATAACGGCAAATGGTTTCAGTCTCAATAAACAAGAATTTACAGAAGCCATTGCTCTAAGGTACGGTAGGCCAGTAGAAGGTTTGCCCTCCCAATGCGTGTGTGGCTCTTCCTATGACGTCGATCCAACCTGGTGTGCAAGAAAGGGGGCTTCATATGCATGAGACATGACGAATTAAGGGACCTCACAGCAAATGTGTTGAAGGAAATCTGCCGTGATGTCATGGTAGAACCGACCCTCCTTCTTTTGGACGGTGAGATTTTCCAAATAGGACTTCAAGCACATCTAACGAAGCCCGTGTTGACGTCAGTGCTCGAGGATTCTGGACGCGGAGACCGGTTTCTTCGACATCAGGATTTTTTATTCCATGGCCACGTCAACGTAACCTAGCTCTCGATGCTGCACACAGGAGGAACGAGAACGACAAGATAAGGCATATGGGGAGAGAATTCAAAACGTTGATCAAGGCAGCTTCACTCTCTAGTGTTCACAACCTCTGGTGGTGTGGGACCAAGATGTTTCTACGCTAGACTCGCAGAACAGAAGCAGCAGCCCCGGAAGTTATGTTGCCTGGATGAGATGTCGACTGTCCTTCTTCCAGTCGGCTTTTGCTCTGCCTCAGAACGAGCTGGCCCCAATGCCGACAACAGCTGCAGATATTGACTATGAGGCTACAGTCACTGAATGCTGCATAAATCTGCAGCTCAACTAATTCAACACAGATAGGATAGCTCCTTATGTATCAGGATATTTAATATTAAGGTAATAAAATGGCAGCGGAGGGCTATTGGGGGAGGAGGAGGAGGACTTTAAAAATCTAATCCAAGATCTTTTGTGGCAATTTAGAAATGATGAAACACATCCCCGTACAGTGCCAAATCTCCAGCGATCTTAAGGTCACGTCGAACGCCCTCAAGCGACCAACTATCACATTACGTCAATCATGAACTGCCTCACTGAGCACCCCTGTCAGAGCTACCGTACAACACTCACTCTCACCCAAAACCTCATTACTCGTCCATATAAACAGACATACTCTTTAGCAAGGTCAAAATATATACAACGCTTCACTTATCTGAACAGCTACCTATACACACACACACACACACCTGTCAGTATCACCTGAACACCTGCCCTCCTATACACACACCTGCCAATATCACCTGAATAACCTACCCATACACCTGTCAATATCACCTGAATAACCTACCCATCTATACACACACCTGTCAATATCACCTGAACACCTATACACACACCTGTCAGTATCACCTGAACACCTACCTCCATACACACACCTGCCAATATCACCTGAATAACCTACCCATACACCTGTCAATGTTACCTGAATAACCTACCCATCTATACACACACCTGTCAATATCACCTGAACACCTATACACACACCTGTCAGTATCACCTGAACACCTACCTCCTATACACACACCTGTCAATATAACCTGAACACCTATACACACACCTGTCAATATCACCTGAACACCTATACACCTGTCAGTATCACCGAACACCTACCCTCCATACACACACCTGTCAATCACCTGAACACCTATACACACACACCTGTCAGTATCACCTGAACACCTACCCTCCTACACACACCTGCCAATATCACCTGAATAACCTACCCATACACCTGTCAATATCACCAATAACTCACCCATACACCTGTCAATATCACCTGAATACCCACCTATACACACACCTGTCAATATCACCTGAACACCTATACACACCGTCAATATCACCTAAATAACCTACCCACACACCTGTCAATATCACCAACACCTATCTATACACACACACCTGTCAATATCACCTGGAATAACCTACCTGTACACACCTGTCAATATCATCTGAACACCTACCCACACACCTGTCAATATCACCTGAGCACCTACCACACACCTGTCAATATCACTTAGCACCTACCCACACACCTGTCAATATCACCTGAGCACCTACCCACACACCTGTCAATATTACCTGAGCACCCCACCACACACCTGTCAATTGACCTGAGCACCTACCCACACACCTGTCAATACACCTGAGCACCTCACCACACACCTGTCAATATTACCTGAGCACCTACCCACACACCTGTCAATATCACCTGAACAACCACCCATCTATACACACACACCTGTCAATATCACCTGAGCACCTACCACACACCTGTCAATATCACCTGAGCACCTACCCACACACTGTCAATATTACTGAGCACCTACCCACACACCTGTCAATATTACCTGAGCACCTTCTGTACCCTGTAACTATGCATTCTGGTGGACGGAGATGAAGAGAGATGAGACCTGAGGAAGTGAGGAATGTGATAAAGATGGGAACATACATAATAATAATCTAAAGATAAATAAAAGAAACAGGGGGAAAAAGGAGAATTTATTGTGTGTGAATAAACTGGGATTTTTTTTTTAAGTAATAGAAAAAAACAGGTGGGGGAGGGGGCAGAAAGGAGAGGAAGGGGGGGGTTGGGGGGCAAGGAGGAGGGTGATTATATTATACTTCCAGAGTAATAAGGACGAGCAAGTGAGGAGGAGGATGAAGGGAGGGAGAAAGAAGAGAAGGAGATAGAAGAATAGGAGGAAAAGAAGAGGAGGAGGGAGGGGAGACGAAGAGAATAGGAGAAAAAATAGGAGGAAGAATAGAAGAGGAGAAAGAAGAGGGGGAGGGGAGACGAAGAGAAAGGGGAGGAATAGAATAGATGGGGGAGGAATAGAATAGAAGGAGGAGAAAGAATAGGAGGAAGAAAAGAAGAGGATGAGGATGAAGAATAGGATGAGAAAGGAGGAGGAGGAGGAAAGATAAGGAAGAAAGAAAGGAAAAAGATGAGGAGGAGGAGGAAGAAGAAAAGTACATGAAGGAAGAAGAAAAGGAGATGAAAGAAGTAAAGAAGGAGAAGATAATAGACAAGGAGCCAACTAGATAATAAGGAATTCGGGTATATAACGCATCATAATTCATCACATGTGCGACAAGCCAGGCAGAGAACTAGCCAATCACAGAACTATATAGTCAATCATATAACCTATTAATCAGATAACTAGCCAATCCGATAACCTATTAATGAGATAACCGACCAATCATATTATTAGCCAATCCAATAACTGTTCATCACATAACTACCCAATCACAACATATTTATCATATAACCGACCAATCAGATAACTACACAATCAGATAAATACCCATTGACAAAACCTATTAATCAGATAAACGAGTACCAACCAATCATATAATGTACCATGACAATAACCAATCAGAGAGACAATTACTCAGCACATAAGAGACATAGAATTATTGACAATGAGTGAAAGTGAAAACAAAATGTCACGTATGAAAGAGAAAGTATCCGATAATGACTGAATAATTTTAGCTTGGAAAATTTCATTAAATATTCCCTCACCACTGTTAACGTGCCCGAAGTATAGTAATTTATACAGAAAATTAGTGCTATTATTTTTTTTCCTTCTCCCTCCCCAGTCTCTCTCTTCTTTAAGCGAGATTTCGTAAGTGACCTTTCCGACCTTTCTTCGATAAAACGTGTAAACTCTCTCTTTACAAATGAACGTGGAGAGGTGTGGAAGGGGGAGGTGAGGTGTGGAGGGGGGGGGGAATGTGGAGAGGTGTGGAAGGGGAGGAGGTGGAGGTGAAGGGGAGGTGAGTGAAGGGGAGGGGGCGGAGGGAGGGGGTTCAGAGTACTACACGTTCATGGTTCATGGATTTGATCAAACGATGACAACAAAAATGGCTGCGTTACTAATTTAAGGGTGTGGAAAACGTACAAAGTAAATTACTGTATTGATAAAACAAACGTAACACAAAATTGGTCATCAGTGGGTAAATTCGCTTAAAAGAAAACATTGCTCATGTGCAACAAACACTATCTTTTGGGTCAGAAAAGACGGGTTTTGGGCTGACTTAACGCAATCACAGACCTGATATAACCAAAGTATTGTACAGTAAAATGACACTAATGTAGTCTTCCACGGCCAAAGTGATAAAAAATATGAGAAAAAACAAGAATGTTTTATCTGCGTTAATGCGGGGCTGGTCCTACGCCTGGAAGCAGACACATAAATAACAAAGGTACTTAAACTATCCAAACAGGATCGAACTCGTAGTAATGGTTTTAAATTAGACAATTTATATTTCGGTTTGGAAATAGAGTAGTGGATGAGTGGAACAAGTTACCAAATATCATCATTAACTTGAAAACGCTGGGTAGCTTCAAATATAAGATGGATGGATATATGAGCGATATGGGTTCCTTGTAAACGGGACTCCCCAGTATGGGCCAATAGGCCTGCTGCAGTTTCCTCCATTTTTATGTGTAATAAGCGGCATTTGAAAGCATCAATTACGACCCCTTTAAAGAAAAAAGAATTTGTAAAAAATAGCCTGGATGGAATTACCTTGGCATTTGTGCACCGTCCATCCATATAACTTTGGCATCACCTTCAGTGAAATTCAACTGAAAGCATTGGAAGACACTAAAAAAAAAAAAAAGTCGAAAATGCAAAAATAATACATAGAAAATACATAGCCATTTTAAAGGCAATTGCAAACAAAAATTTTGTCAGTACACAGCACGATCACTAACGTCGGGACTCGAAAATACCTAATTTGAAAACTATTTTATACGACTGCGATGATCATATGACTGGGTGGTCATAAGTCGAGGAGTATATATATATATATATTCCAGCATACAAGAAATTTCTGATAACAGCGAACATGATTGTTAATGTGATGCTTCTGCGGGGACAAGTCGGGAAAAAGAAAGTTAACTTTTTAAAGGTCGGAGAAGGCTCTTTGAAAAAGTGTAGAGCTGCGGACTGGGATGACAGTAAGCCGAGTCGACATGCTAGTGTGGTGAGGGTGACATGCACACCTCAGCATTTTAATCATAACTGTCACTCACTGCTATTTGACAGTATCACAGACACACACATACCTGGTGATATGTTATAGGTTTGTTCCACAGGTATATTGTGGCCCCGAAGTTTGAATGAATCTCGGTACAAATGAAACAAGAGATAAAAGCGTACAAGAGCACTTGTGTTAAGTGCACAGCCTCAATTGTGTTATCTACCCCATGCTAGAACATATAAATCTTGACTAGTACATACTGTATGTAGTTGCGGTAACACACGTACCAATGCTTGGTTAATTTTCGGACTGGTCAGTGGGGTAGGTCCCCTGACGATTCTAACACCTGCGGTGTCACTCGGTAAAAAACGTATCTTTACAATAATTGTACAGTATTGTTCTTGTGCGAAACAAAATGACACCAAATTACGGTTTTTGATAAAGGCTCATGAGGCACACTGTTTTTCACCAATCATATTGCAACGAGCTAATTTTATATTTTGAACGAAATAATTAAATTAGGCCTACCATAATATGTAGGAAATGTCTCAATCACGCCTACCTGCACTAGCGAGACAACACGATTGTTCAGTTCCAAATTCATAGGACCCCTCCTGATACTTTTTTTTTACCGAGTATACACTCATGTCTGTACGTTGGAGTCCGTTTCCTCATCTAGCACTCCTTTCTCCGCTCAAGGTCTTTATTTTCGGTGACACGCAAAATAAACATGATCTGGATTCTCAAAGGCACATTATCATATTAATATCGAAGCCATTTTGCCAGCACCTTCCAATGGTAGTTTTGATAGGCATGCCATTCATACCTGTAGCTAAAGCTGTGTGTCCTTAAATACCCAGTTGCCGGGCCAAAAAAATAAAGAGTGGGTTATAGCATGTTATTGCTTCCTTAAACCAGCACCAGTTGGTGATATTATATCCAAGAGCTATAATTTTCTGCATTTCGTTTCTAAACTGATATGAAAAGTGGGTAAAAAATCTGCTAAACTTTCATCAATAAATTACTAATAAGAAATAGATACAAATAAATGGACGATGAACTTCGATGTGGGCTGGTCCAGGATTCCTACCATTAAGAATGATAAATTTTTCCTTCGCATTGAGATCAAAAGAAACTATTTGCAAGTCACAGTAAGATTTTGAAGTTGTATCGCTTATCACCTTTTATCGTTGACGGATTAGTGTAATTAGTAAACTGTTTACGCGCTTAAAGAACTTATTTGTTGAAGCACAGTAATAACGCCAACGAAGCCATTGTGGTGGAAAACTTTGTGTAGTGTCAGGAGTGAGACAGTTATTACAGCAGTTCTCACATCCTTGACTGCGGTTTAGGGAAACTACAACAATGTGAGACAGACATAAATGCCCTCGATAAGTTAAAACTGACAACATGATTTTGATTATTTTTATTTTAACTTTTTTTTTTTTAAATCCAATCAAGTGCAACATTAAATAACTTGCACCATCCTAGTGGTTAAGTTAGGTTTGTTGGACGAGGCCGATTTTCATTTGATTACCGGTAGGCTAATTAAGTGATTTGACTGATGTCCTGACATCGAAACATAATCCACTAGCACAAAAAGTAGTAGATATCACGCTACTGGGCTGGTATGGCAAAATTCTGTTTCTAGCTCCCACGCTATAGGGCTGGTACGGGAAAATTTTGTTTCTAGCTCCAAGTCGTAAACATTCCCATCTGATATACTGTTTTTCTCCACCTAAAACCAAAAGATATGAATTTATCAGAATCAAAGAAAGACAATATGAATTTAAGTATTATAGGCCACCTTCTATGTGCTACAATCATTAGTATTAGCCCCCTAAAACATTTACTTGATAAAATCGTGTGCCGTTATAAGTACTGTACAGTATATACACATTTTTCACGTTTTTATGGAGGTTACTTTCTGTTTTGGTCCAATAGTGATGTGATGGGGCGACAACTTCCCAGTCCCTCACAACCCACATCCTGTCTAGCAATTTCGACCATACACCTTCACGCTGCCGCTCCAACTCTTGCCTCCCTCTCCAACCCATAGGGATTTCTTTCCAAACATTTTCTTCGTTGTTTTGTCTAGTGTATGGTCTAATCCAGAAAAGTTACCTTAGCTACTGAAAACAACAGAACTTCAACATCCCTCTCCCCAACGCTGCCCGTTCCCCTTCGTAACCATCAGGAAATCTACGGCACCAGTACTTTAGAACGAATTCTGAATTGTACTGCAAGTTCTCTACATACTTTCTGATTCTGAAGACATGCAATTCCATCACCCCCTGCTCCAATTCATACTAAATTCCTCTAACCAGGGATCCCCTGCTCCTCCCCAAGATGTTTTCATCACATTCAAAGTCACCAGATCTCCTTTAAGGTCAATGTATGTTGCAAATAGTGTAGTAGGCAGCTACCAAACAGGGAGGTACTACCGCCTGGGAAGATATTGGAAGCATAATGTGTTGTCTAATGGTAGACCCTGCTGCCATATGGCATCACAAAAATTGTGACCAAGTCCCAGGTTGCTGACCTGACTTTCTGCCTCATTTACACACAATTGCAGGGTCTCAATAATTGGTTCTCTTACTACTGACAATACAACATACACATATATTGTTTCTCACTACGTATTGATTTTTTTTTAATTTTTGTATTTCTTTATGGTTCTTTATTATTATTATTATTATTATTATTATTATTATTATTATTATTATTATTATTATTAATATTATTATTATTATTATTATTATTATTATTATTATTTTTTTTTTTTTTTTTACCAAAATTTTTTTAGTTTGAACTTATTATTATTGTCATTGTTATTATTACTATATTTCCCCAAGCCCCAATGTGGGTCAATGACCTGTGCCTGGGTGTGGGCTAATCCTGTGTATATATATACTGTATATATAAACCACACACACACACACAAACCCTAATTTTCTATACTGTACTCATAATACACTTAGACATGCTATCATTTCCAGTGTTGGGGAGGTGGCTTATGCTATACACGGTCATCATTCAAACTTCATCAGTTTGATATTTGAACAAAATCTGTGTTATTCTACTGCATGTACTTGGGAAGTTCGGAGCAACACTGAAGTCAACAATTTCATGCTGTGTTGCCTACTGGTGTTCGGTCCTCCATGCACTGGAAGTGACCAATAATACCATCAAATGTGCTGTTTCAATGTACTCTCACGAGTCATAGTTTCGATGCACCTTCTACTGATACTCCTAACTCGATGGAAGTCGTAGCCTTGGCTTCAAACCGAACCCCCCCCCCCATCGTTCAGTGGTGCAATGTGGTAGCTCGAAGCTTCGCTGGATTGTACGAATAGCAGTTCATGATGTAATATTTGAGAGAATACATGCACGATACAGGTTTTTTAATGACTTCACAACACTTTATTTACCATCACTATACTTAACATCACTATACAGCCCTGACTACGACTTCCCTCGAGCCAGGAGTAGGGATAGAGGGTGCATCGAAACTATGGCGCGTGAGTGTACGTACTGTACAGCATAATGAACGAGACATGCCTCTCTTTATATTTAATTGTTGATTTGTCTCCGTTAATATTTAATTGTTGATGACTAAGGTATAAACCAACCGAAAATACAGAAAGACCAATTGAAGAATATTATATACAGTGAATCCTCACTTTACGCGGTCAATTGAACCAAAGGAGGCCCGCATAAAGCGAGAAACGCGTAAAGTAAACAACATAACATATGGGATTAATTGAAATAGAGACCGGGCTGACCCCCAAACTCCAGTTTTTCCCGACACAATACCTATGTTCTTGTAAAAATAACATCTTAATTTTATGATGGTACATGCACACAATTAATACTTAAGAGAAGTAAAGAAATACAGTCACCAAGTTAATGTCCATTCAAATAATGGACTCAACTCCCTCACAATTAATATTTAAGAGAAATAGAGAAATACAGTCGCCAAATTAATGTCCATTCAAATAATGGACTCCACTCCCTCCCCCTCTTCTCACACTGGCTGGCTCTTCCCTCTCTGAGAAATGTTTGGGGGAAAACACTGGATTTTAAGGTATAGTAATAAATAATACCTCAAACTAAAGTTAAGATAATATAATTGACATTGCTGGATTCCTTGCAAGACCAGGAATATTTTGAATATAAATGTCATATATTTTGCACAAAACATAACATATTTACTCATAGTAAACAAAATACTTACATTAGATCTAAAATTTGTATGTCTAATGCAAAATCTATGATGTTTATATTCAAAATGATCATCAAATTGTAAGAATTCCAGCAATGTAAATTATATTCTGGCCGGGTAATTTGTATGAATTTTATGAGCTAAATAAAAAAATAAAAAAATTATACTTCACGCGTATATGAGTAGATGCACCGCGGAAAGTGAAAGTCCGGTTCTGGCAAGGTACCACGTAAATGAGAAATCTAAATGAGAAATCGAAAGCGGGGTAATACTGTATATATATATATACAGTGAACCCTCACTTTACGCGGTTAATTCAACCCACAGGGTACTGCGGAAAGTGAGAAACCCGAAAAGTGAAAAACATAACATATGGGATTAATTGAAATAGAGACTGGGCTGACTCCCAAACTCCACTTTTTCAGACACAATACCTACGTTGTAGTAAAAATAACTTCTTAATTTTATGATGGTATGCACACACAATTAATAATTAAGAGAAATATCAATAATATTAGGTTTTTTAACACTTACATTAGTAGAAAAGATGGCTGGGCACACGGGGATGGGGGGTTGGTTCCGAAGCAGAGGGCAGATTATTGGCCCTCACCTGTATCACTTGTATCAATTGTATCACTATCCACCACAGAGGCTTGCAGGGCCTCTTTGTCAAACCCCTCAAAGTCCATATTAGTCCATATCCTCACTATACTTATCACTATCACTGACTTGGGCCGGCTGTGGTGGGTGGCGGGTGAAGAACTCGGTAATGTTTTGATGGCTGGGCGACCTTGTGCGCACCCTGCTCGCGCCGTTTACACAACATGGCGGATGGCGGGAGAGGGCGGGAGGTTTGGATCCAAAAATGGCGCGGCTCGCCAGCCGCTCTCTGCGTAAAGGGGTACACGCACCGCGGAATGTGAGCATTCCGGTTTCGGCAGGGTACCGCGTAAACGTGGAAACGCGGAATGTGGGACCGCGTAAAGCGAGGGTTGACTGTATCTGTATATCTGTATATACAGTTGGGTCTCACATTACGCGGTTAATGTAACCCGGAGGGTACCGCGGAAAGTGAGGAACGCGTAAAGTGAACAACATAACATATGGGGTTAATTGAAATGGAGTCCGGACCGATCCCCAAACTCCACTTTTTGACGACACACAACTATGTTGTAGTAAAAATATTATCTTAACTTTATGATGGCATGCACACACAATTAATAATTAAGAGAAATATCAATAATATTAGGTTTTTTAACACTTACATTAGTAGAAAAGATGGCTGGGCACACGGGGATGGGCGGTTGGTTCCGAGGCAGAGGGCAGATTATTGGCCCTCACCTGTATCACTTGTATCAATTGTATCACTATCCACCACAGAGGCTTGCAGGGCCTCTTTGTTAAACCCCTCAAAGTCCATATAAGTCCATATCCTCACTATAATTATCACTATCACTGACTTGGGCCGGTTGTGGTGGGTGGCGGGTAAAGAACTCGGTAATGTTTTGATGACTGGGCGACCTTGTGCGCACCATTTTCGCGCCTCTTACACAACATGGAGGATGGCGGGAGGTTTGGATCCAAGAATGGCGCGGCTTGCCAGCCGCTCTCCACGTAATGGGGTTCACGACCGCGGAATGTGAGCATGTTAGGTTCTGGCAAGGCACCGCGTTAACGGTGAAACGCGGAATGCGGGACCGCGTAATGTGAGGATTGACTGTATATATATACAGGTTGTACCTCTCTAGTCCGGCATTCTGTGGTCCGGAAACTCCCGTGGTCCGGAACGATTTTAGTTTGTCCAATAGGTAGATAGGCAGCTTTTTTTCTTTTCTTTTTTTTTACTTATCTGAATTATTATTATTATTACAGGATCATTAAATTTTTGCCCCTCAGGCCCTAATGTGGGTCAGTGACCTATTCCCGGGTGGGCTAATCCCCTTAATAAAAATAAAAAGTCGCAGGAAATTAAGGTTTGTTTACATCCGGCAGTTCGGCTGCTCTCTCTCTCTCTCTCTCTGCTAGTCTATACAGAGTACAACATTTAACCCTTCAATATATATGAGCAGTAAATAAGTATTGCTTTCATATTCTTATGTAGAGTAATGACGATATATTTTCACATGTGCGCACTTACATACGAGCAGTCTCACTTTTTTTTTTACCATTAATGGTTAGCTACTTATATTGTTCCATTTATTAACATTAAATAACATTACAGGTACTTCAAGCACCCATATTCATTTTTTTACATTAATTTTACTACAGCTAAACTCAGGGTCTTATTTTCTTCAGTTTTATATGTAGAACCAATCAGTCACTGGTTTCGTAAGCTTTAACATAAACAATGCCGGCAGCCGTCTCGTCTCCTCTAATATTCCACGTATTATTAATAAATTGTATTGTTAATTTTGCACACACATACATTAATTAAATAAAAACAAATTCAGAAACATTAATTAAAATATATATGAACAGTAAATAAGTGTTGCTTTCATATTCTTATGTAAAGTAATGATATGTTTTCGCGTGTGCGCATACGTACTTACATATGCGATCTCTCTTTTTTCTTTACCATTATCGTTAGCTACTTCTATTGTTCCATTTATTAACATTAATAACATTACTTAAAACAACCATATTAATTTTACTACAGCTACAACCAAGGTCTTATTTTCTTCAGTTTTATATGTAAAACCAGTCAGTCACTGGTTTTGTAATCAACGAAAACAATGCTGTGTCATTTCCTCGTGTGTTTTAATATTCTACGTATTATTAATGAATTGTTTTGCTCATTTTGCACACATAAACATTAATTCAATAAAAAAGACATTCAGTAATAAACAATAATGAATCTTTTGTACATAAGAGAAATGATGCTGTTTACACGATTATGCACGTCGTCTGCACGTTGGCGGGCCGTTCAAACCCTTCGAAATTCAAGTTTCCGCCGTCAAAATTTGTATTTTTTTTTGTGTGTGTTCCAATAAAATGAGTTAAGAATTAAAAACTCGCGAAATTTGAGAAGCTACTATACGACATTTAACCCTTCACTATGTCTTCAAAGAGACCATGATGCAGAGAAAGTGGTGCTAGTGCTTCCAGGCATAAGCACAAGTCACTATCTATCCAGGAAAAGGGTGAATTTCCATGGTCCGGCACCGGTCAGGTCCCGAGGTTGCCGGACTAGAGAGGTACAACCTGTATGTTATGTATGTATGTATGTATATGTATATATATATATATATATATATATATATATATATATATATATATATATATATATATATATATATATATATATATATACATGTATGTACAGTATGTATGTATGTATGTACAGTATGTATGTATGTATGTATGTATGTATGTATGTATGTATGTATGTATATATATATATATATATATATATATATATATATATATATATATATATATATATATATATATATATATATATATATATATATATATATACATGTATGTACAGTATGTATGTATGTATGTATGTATGTATGTATGTATGTATATATATATATATATATATATATATATATATATATATATATATATATATATATATATATATATATATACATATATATATATATATATATATATATATATATATATATATATATATATATATATATATATATATATATATATATATATATATATATATATATATGTATCTTTGTCCTTTTTATGGATATTCTTAAAGTATGAAAGAATTTATTGTACAGTCAACCTTACGCTAAGTCCCACATTCAGCTTTCCACGTTAACGCGGTGCTTTCACAGAACTAGTGTGGAGTCGAAGACAAAACCTTCGACTCCGACTCCTCAAATTTTTATGCTTCCGACCGACTCCGACTCCTTGGCCTATTTGTAACAACTATTTCTACCATCCTAATTGTAATTTGTATGTTGTAACCTGCATAGGTAAAAAGTAAAACACCGTGGCTATACTGCTACAGCTTTATTAATGATCTGGACGATATTTAAGAACTACAAAAAGATGATAGGCTTGACTTTCAAAGTTTCAATCAAAAGAAAAATAAATTTATTAAGAATTCAAGATATTAACTAGAAAACACCATTTACATGTATATCTAAAAGTTCGATCTCAGCATATGAATTTTGTTTAAGCTCATAATCTGATGTGGATCTAAATGATGATCCTACAATTCCTTTTAAAGTAAAGTTATATATTTATGTACATTAAAGAAATGAATACCTTATTAAGGAAAATGGATAAACCTTACATGATTAAGTTATTAAATTAAATTTGCCTTAATCTCACCAAAAACAGGTTGTAGCTAATTGTTTTGTAGCTGAGAGCCTCTGTGCAGTTTTCAACGAAACAAAATTTGATATAATTCAAAATTTCAAATGGTAAAGAAGAGACTATTGTCCAAAATTATAGTGCTATACTGTGCCTGCTACAATAAATTCATAATAATGCTTATAAAATGGAAATAAATTCTTTTAATAATTTAAGAAAATTAGTGGGATCAGTGGAATCACTGTAATGAATATGCCTGAGTTCATATATTTGTTCTTAGGAACAGAATAGCTTCAGTCGGAGTCGGAGTCTGGACAATTTTACCGACTCCGACTCCACAAGCCGAAATTTCCTCCGACTCCGACTCCACAGCCCTGGCCAGAACCTAACGTGCTCACATTACGCGGTGCGTGAACCCCATTACGCAGAGAGTGTCCGGCGCGACACTATTTTTAGATTCGCCCCACCCGCCTGCCTGCCTGTGTTCTCGCCTCTCCCTCCTCCTCCCTCCGCTTGGGCAAGCCGCGCGGTAAGGTTGCGCAGTGTGTGTCTTTGTTGCGTTATCACTGACGTCATATGACATATCGGACTGTGATTGGCCATGCATCCCTACCCCCCTCTGTTGCTAGCTGTAATTGGCTTAAAGTATTATGACGTGTCCACCCGGGGGAGGGAGGGAGGGAGGAAAGATGATCCTTGACCTAGCCGCGCCAGTTTCATCCCTCCACGCCAGACCGTGTAAACGTGCATCCATTGTTCTCTAAAATGGCTTCCGCCGGATCACCACCCCCAGAGAGAAACCTTTCCTTACCTGGACCCAGCGGCACTAAGCCAAAGAAGACACGACGTTCCTTAAGCTACGAGGTGAAGTATACCATCATCCAAGAGTTGGAGAAAGGAACAAGGCAGGTTGATTTGGCGCGCCAGCATGGTGTGAATGAATCTACGATTCGAACAATAAAGAAGGATGCAGCCAAGATAAAGGAGCACATGAAGATCACAAAGTCTACAGGTGCTTCTATGATCAAGTATTTTCACAACCAGGTGCTTCTCAAGACAGAAAAATTACTTGTGAGGTACTTGGTGCGTCAGGCGCGACGGAACATGGTGGTCGACACGCACTCTGTTAAGGACTACGCACGTGAACTGTACATTGCAGTGGCAAGAAAGATGTGAACTACAGAGCCCAAACCCTTTAATGCTTCCTCTGGGTGGTTACAGAGGTTTAAGATCCGGAACAAGATCACCAATATACTAAACACTGGTGGTGAAGAAGCGAGTGCTGACCGTGCTGCGGCTAGGGAATTTCCTCCGTTTTTAAGTGAGATTATGGAGGAAGGACAGTACACCGACGACCAGGTGTTTAACATGGACGAATCTGGTCTTTTCTGGAAAAAGCTACCTTCCAAGTCCTTTGTTGTAAAGAATGCCAGCAAGATTCGGGGCCGGAAGATGCAGAAGGAACGCATCACCGTCCTGTTTACCACCAATGCCTCCGGTACCAGTAAGCTCAAGTTATCGGTGATCCACACAGCACGCAAGCCGCACGCCTAAAAAACCATGGACATGACCAAGCTAAATGTCCACTGGCTGACCGCACGTAAGGCGTGGATGTTCTCTACACTGTCCCTCTCCTGGTTTGATGACTGTTTTGTTCCCGATGTAAAGAAATTCTGTGAGCGACAGAATGTGCCATTCAAGATTTTGTTGCTGCTGGACAACGCACCAGGACACTCGCCCCTACTGTTAGATCGTCACCCCAACGTAAAAGTGGTCTTCCTTCCTCCCAACACTACGTCTATATTACAGCCCATGGATCAAGAGTTAATCTGTAATGTAAAAGCTGCATTCTCTACGAAAAAATTCAAACTCCTGAACGACTACACCAACACCAGGGAAGAGTTGCGTAACCTGAGTGACACCACCACCGATAGCAAGAGCGAAGAAGATGAGGATCAACAGTTGGCACAGCAAAAAATACTGTTCAAACAATTCTGGAGAGTATTTAACATCAAGAAAGCTGTGGACTTCTTGGTGGAGTCATGGGATCAGCTGTCTATTGCTACAATTCGTCACGCATGGAGACATGTGTTGCATGGAATACCAGGTGAGAGGAGGAGTCAATCTGTGACTGGTGAGGTTCAGACTGTTGCAGTAGCAGTGGACCTTGCCAGAGAAGCTGCGCAGACTGTTACAGTTCCAGGCTTCTCCGAGACCACCAACGACGACATCCTGGAGGTGATAATGGAACCTGATGTGACTACCGAGGAGATGGTAGATGATGATGATGACGACGTCAGTGAAGAGGCAGGTGGTGCGTCATCCCAAGAAGAACAACACTTATCCCATAGTAATGTTAGGGGTGCCATCGAGTGTATCGAGAAAGCCAAGCTCCTCCTTTCCGACGACCCTGACGCAAACAGGTATGAAATCTTCACTACCCAGCTGTTGCAGACTATGGAGCCCTACATCAAGGTGTATCACGACAACATCAACACCAGCCGTCAGCAAAGCATAACAGATTTCTTCACCCGCAACCCACCACAGCCAGCCCAAGCCAGTGATAGTGACAGTGAAGATGACTTTGAGGGATTTGTCAGGGAAGCCCTGACAACTGTAAGTGACAGTGATGGTGATTCACCTAGTAATGGTGATTCACCTGAGGGCCAGTAATCTGCCCTCTGCCTCGGAACCAGCCTCCATCCCCATATGCCGACCCATCTCTTCTACTAACGTTCCACATAACTTTTAGTTTTCCTAACCTAGCCTTTATTTTTCCTATGTTAACCTTTATTTTTCCTAACCTAACCTCTTCTATATTACTTGTTTTTTTTCATACCATCATAAAGTTAAGATAAAATTTTTACTACAACATAGTTGTGTGTCGTCAAAAAGTGGAGTTTGGGGGTCGGCCCGGACTCTATTTCAATTAATCCCATATGTTATGTTATTCACTTTACGCGTTCCTCACTCTCCGCGGGACCCTGCGGGTTACATTAACCGCGTAAAGTGAGGGTTGACTGTATATACAGTATATAAAAACTTTCTAAAGTTGCTATATCTCAGTAAGTATGAAAGTGAACAGTGTTAATACCTAAAAAAAAAATTTTTGCAAGTGTAAAAACAATTGGATTGCAAACACGGCTTTTTATTTGCAAGAATAACCATGGAAAAATTAAATCGAAAGTACTATTCCTCCACCCCATTTAGGTTATCATTCAAGTTAGAAATAAGTTTTCAGCTACTATTCAACAAACATCGGCTTACGACACCATCATCCTACATAATTTCCTCAAGATCACCTGTCCCTATCATCCTCCACAGTGCAATGGCCAGGTTAGGTTAGGTTCTTTTAATTGTTTTTAAACCCACATTTTTCTTTTGCTTCAAAACCCTACCCACATTTGATGGGGAATTTACAGGGTCATAACTAAATTATGCAGTTCCATACTTTCAATATCACCACTATCTATATTCAGCATGAAAAACTGTATTAAAAAAAAATCATGCCTAAATTATATGCCAGTGTTTATGGAATAATTATACCAACTGGTTTTTTTTTCTTCTATAGGCTTTTTATAAGGTAGCTGGTTATCATGGAGTAGCAGTTTGGCAATTCCCCCAGTCTGAGCAGTTCCCTTGCTATTATTGTTTACATGTGAAGAATCTCTCTCTCGAGCTCCAACGTTTGGTTAGATTATATTACATTAGGTTAGGTCGGTGTACGGACAAAACCCCAATCTCATATATAAAATAAAACACTTTCATGTTAGGTTAGGTTAGGTTAGGTGCTTCTATATGTCGCTTTGTCGGTCTGTTGGTCGGTAGAAAACTGTTGGGGGTTTTGTCATCGATTCGGTTAGGTTGGGATACGATATTATTTTAATTTCGGTCACCCTGAGAATCTTAGAATTTAATTACAGTATAGTCTGCATTTACGCGGATTTGGTTTACGCGTTTGGTTAATTACGCGGCACCTTGCCAGAATTAAAATTTTAAGTTACTTAGTTCATTCCACCATTTACGCGGGAAGCGGCGCCTGGAGGGTGCGCATTAGGTCACTCTTACGTTATCGCTGACGTCATATGACATATCGGACTGTGATTGGGCCACGCATCCTTACCTCCCTCCGCCTCCAGCTGTGATTGGTCTAATGTAACTTGACGTGCCCTGCCACCAGAGGGAAGAAGTCGCTGACCTAGCCGGGCCAGTCACATTGTTCTCAGTTCTCCGCGTATACTTTTCTCTCTTGTGCCCGCTATTCCCCTCACAATGGCTTCCGCTGGACCCCCACCACCCCCGAGAAACCTTGAACTATCTGGACCAAGCCATGGTTATGTGAAGGAAGTCATCGAGTTGGGGGAGAAAATCAAGCTCATCCTTGACAAAGACACAGTCAAGCATCGGTATGAAGTGTCTAATAACCTTCTGTCAAAAATTATGGAGCCGTATGTCCAGATGTATCACGACAACATCAATGCTAGTCTCGCCCGCAACCCACCACCACAGCCAGCCCAAGTCAGTGATAGTGACAGTGAGGATATGGACTTTGAGGGGTTTGTCAGGGAGGCCCTGCAAACCTCTGTGAATAGTGATAGTGATTCACCGGAGGGCCACTAATCTGCCCTCTGCCTCGGAACCAGCTGCCATCCACGTGTGCCGGCCCATCTCTTGTGCTAACGTAAGTGTTAAACACCTTTATATTTGTAGTTTTTTATTTAAATATTATGTGTGTGTCAATACCGTCGTAAAATTATGATGTTATTTTTACTACAAGGTACGTATTGTGTCGGAAAAAGTGGAGTTTCGGAGTCAGCCCAGTCTCTATTTTAATTAATCCCATATGTTCTGTTATTTCGTTTACGCGTTTCTCGTTTTACGCAGACCACCACGGGTTCAACTGACAGCGTAAATGCAGACTATACTGTATTGGAATCAGTAGTTTAGACAATTCTAACACACTTTTCTTCTATGAAGATTCCTTCGCAAACGACTTACATATGCCAGGAGGAGGGGGGCATAGCCCCCTAGTAAGAAGGGTAGGTCAGGCCATTTTCGAGGGAAACATCATAGAAAAAAGTCTTATTAATTGTCTTAACTACTGATTGCAACAGTTAAATTTCCAAGATTTCCCAGATGACCGAAACTAAAACTTTAACAGGGATAGATTAGGATATACAGTATTAGGTTGGGATTAGGTAAGATTAGGATAAGTTAGGTTAGGTCTAGTTAGCATAGGATAAGTTAGGTTACGAATGGTTAGGTTAGGACTACAAAATTATTTTGATGAATATGAATTATATAATTACCAAAAAACCTAACCTAGCTAGGGAAGGTTCAGACAGCATATACATAAGTTTAAGTGCTTAAGCACAGCAGAGAAGAGCGTAGGCTGGGGAAGCAGATAGCCCATGACAATGAATCACTAAGATTTATCTGAATGCACATATTCATGGCCTCAGTGCCTCACCAATCTCAATTATACCCATGTCCAGTTGTTCTGTATCTACTGTACCTATGCACTTCCATTTCTTTAATAAGGTTTCTGGTGATATTTGTGAATCAACATTTTAAAAATTATTGTCTACTGCATTAGTGTCTGTCCTTGAAAGCTGTGTCTTTGAGGGTAAGTAAAATTAATTTTACCAGTAGAATAATTAGGCGCCCTTAGATTGGTGTAGTCTTTTTCAGAGTACAACATTCATAGATCATCACAAAAATTGTTTAATTCTCATAAAGTAGCTTCATCTGTTAAATAAGGGTATTATTGCATTTTCACACCACATTCCGACCACTAATCTATTATCATATTCGAATAAGACGCCTAATTATAAGATAATTTTCATCTATTACATTACCGGCGCAAATGTATAATAACGGATATAGCGTATCCAAAATGTTCTCTATTTTCTTCCAATAATCTTCCGCCATTATCGCCTACCTCACCTCCCACACTGCATGTCTCCTTCATAAATCATCACGCGCATGCATTCCCGTACATATCACACGGCCAATCAAAAGCGTTTATTTTTTTGCAACCCATTAAAATGATTTTTAGTTTACTTTACAGTATTTTTGGCCCAATCAAAAGCGATTTTTATTTTGGGGTCTCTTATATTTCCAAATTCATATTCATTTCCGAACATGGAGGTCTGTGATGGGTGTCACTTAAATTACATGGAGCTGATTGCGAGTTTTTGGGGAAAAAAAAAACGAAGAAACTGTAGCATTTTTTCGATCGCATGGAGTTCTCCCGACCTCAGTAATGTGTCATAAGTGCAAGACTGAATGTAAATATCGCAAAAAACCAACATATGTGGCGTTGTCCTAACTCGTCCCTTATCCCAAAGACAAAGAAGAGACGGCAATAAGGTAAGAAATAGGGGATTCCATCATATGGTGAGTCAGTTGGGTTAGGTTAGATTAGGTTTGGTTTTTGTTTTTCTCGTGTTTTTTGGTGTATTTTTTATTCGCTTAGCCATTATTTTTTTTTTTCGGAAAACGTCCCAAGAAAAAAATCGATGATAAAAACGGCCAATTTCCGCAGGAAATGAAGGCCATATTCTGTCTAAACACACACAAATACACTATAAAAATATATTTTTTACTTTCTAACAGAGTGTAGTGCGCTTATGCAAATTTACCTTAAATAAGTATCTTAATTCGGAACTATTAAATACAATTACACAGGATTTCAAATCGGTAGAAAATTCGTTAAACCTTTGTTTAGTGATGTAAATTTTCATATTTCACAAAGTCTTCTTCATATACATACAAATGCACACACAAAACCCCAAACCTGCACCTTGCCACATGTGAATCTATAAAATAGGTCTAAAACTGAGTCTTATACAAACCTCTAAGTACCGGTGTCCGCCGACCGTGACCTATCACCTCTCACCCAGGGCCATAACTCAGCAGTCTGTAGTTGAAATGAATATGAACTACACACTCGTACACAGTATACTAATGTTTCAGTATTTCTCGTAAATTACACTTATATGGATACTTCAAATATCATGATACGCATCAAGATGTTGACACCGAAAAATGGTAAGATCGTAACTCACTAACTTTGTTTACTCTCTGGCACCTTCCTGCTGTTACCCGCCGGTACAAACAAATCTGTAGCCTGTATAATGTTGTTACTGAGCTTCGACAACTAAGGTCTTCAACTCTTTAACTTTTAATTTTACTTTTATCTTCTTCACCAAAACATCGGCTCGTTAGCCGCCCGGGCGATCGGTCACGTCTCTGTTACACACTGTTGGCAAATACTGGGCATGCACCGGCTCCTGATTGTACCTGAACCCGCTCCAGTGTTGGTCAAGTTTTGTCTTGAAAGAGCTTACACTAGGTGCCGTTACAACACTCTCTGGTAGATTGTTCCAAGAGTTTACAACCCTCACTCCAAAAAAGTTTGCCCTCACAGTTTTCTGGACTTGTGGCTTCTTCAATCTTGAGCTGTGACCCTTTGTGGGGCGAGCGTCTGCCAGCTCCAAGTAAGGACACTCAACTGAGTAGTGCCCCCTGAGATGCTTATGCACCTCAACTAGATCCCCCCTTGCCCGTCTGTAGTATAAGATAGGCAAGTTCAGGCGCTCCAATCTTTCAGGGTAGCTGAGGTGCCGAAGTGCAGGCACCAGTCTGGTGGCCCTCCTTTGAACATTTTCAACAAACTGACAGTCCCTAGCATATCTCGGGGACCAGATAGGGTGACAGTACTCCAGATGGGGAAGCACTTCACTCCTGAAGATCGTTACGAGGGACGGACCGTCTAGATTTCTGAACGACCTTATAAGACCCAATAATTTATTTGCCTGATTTACCTTCTTTCTCGCAATGGCCCGAGAACTTCAGCTCATTGTCAACATACACACCTAGGTCCTTCTCACATACAGTCTCAACTAGTGCAGTTTCTTCATCCCGTTGGGACATATGATACGCCTCCTTACCGTTGGTACGCCCCAGGTGCATCCTCTTATACTTCGTGACATTGAATCTCAGCAGCCATTTCTTCGACCATTCCTGGAGCCCACAAAGGTCCTTCTGCAGCTCTTCACAGTCCGCTTGGTTCTTAATTTCCCAAAATAACTTGGCGTCATCGGCAAACATTTGTATGGAGGAGTGTACAACGTCAGGCATGTCATTTATGAAACAAACAAACAACAGAGGGCCCATTACACTGCCCCCACTTGTGACAGGTACAGATGACGATATCGTGCCATTAATCACCACACACTGCTTGCGGTCATGTAGAAAGTCTTCTATCCACGCTAGGACATTTCCCCGAATTCCATACCCTTCCAGTTTGATTTTTAGCCTTTCGTGGGGTACACTGTCGAAAGCCTTGGCAAAATCTAGGTAAATATTGTCGATATTACCACCCCGTTCCAGAATATGAGTCCAAATATCCAATACCTTGAGCAATTGTGTTAAGCAGGAGCGCCCCGGCATAAAACCGTGTTGGCAATCCGTTACAAGGTTGTTTCGTATTAGATGTTCCATTGCGGCATCTCTGATAATACTCTCAATTTCTTTACATATTATGCTGGTCAGGCTCACCGGTCTATAGTTGTTCGTGTAGTAACGATCGCCCTTCTTTAAGATAGGACTCACATAAGCTACTTTCCATTCACTGGGGACCATTTGTTCATCCAGGCATTTACAAAACAGGATCTTCAGGGGCTCTGCAAGCTCGTTGCACAACTCCCTTAGCATTCTAGGATGCACCATGTCAGGTCCGGTACTCTTATGGACCTTTAGCCTGGACAGTTTATTTCTAATACCCTCTTCTGTGAACACAATGTGGGTCAGTGCTGTGTCGAACCGTCTGTCCTCAAACGCAGGAAGGTTAGTTGCATCCTCTCTTGTGAACACCGAGGAAAAGAAGCTGTTCAATGCCTCAGCTTTATCCTGGTCAGAATCTGCATAACTACCATCCACCAGCCTCAGGTCTGATACTCCTACTCGCGTTTTCAATTTCGACTTTGCATAGCGGTAAAACGCCTTTGGGTTTGACTTGACCTCGCTTGCAACCAGCCTCTGGAACTCCTTTTCAGCCATTCTACACTCTATCTTTGCTTGGTTTCTGGCTCTTGCATACATCCTCCTGTCTTGCTCATCGTTTGACCCAACCCACGCCTTGAATTTCTGGGTTTTCTTCTTAATTTTGTCGACTGCCGCATGGTTCATGTGTAGGGATCCCCTCGTATTCCTAGAAGCACTGGGTTTGGTCTTGGGTATATATTTATCGATCAAATGGGTCACTTTACTAGTTATGATATTCAGCGTAGTGTCTGCGTTCTTGTACCTTAATGAGTCAGGCCAGTTGATACCCCTCATCCCATTGTAATTTCCCTTGTAATATTTGCATCTTGGCCTGGCCTTATCCTGAACTTGGTAACAGTTTAGTCTGAATGACAACACTACTGTATATGGTGACTGGTGCCAACTGGGGCAAGGTGTTCCAGTTTGGCCACCATACCCTCGTCGTTTGTTATGATGAGGTCAAGTGGCTTGGGTGTTTGCTCCCCTCTGTAATGTGTCGGGTGTCTAACATGTTGGAACAGAAAATTATCTCTCAGAGTTTCTACAAAAAGAGTAGCAGGGTTATTCAATCATTCGGGGTGGACTCGTTTCTCCAGTCGATGTCGCCATAGTTAAAGTCCCCCATGATAAGGAGGTGGCTAGGGTTTAGCATCGCCGCATTGTTTATTAAGGTTCTTAGGTTCCTTTGATTTAGTGGGCCACAGTTTGGGGATCTGTAGATACACCCGACGATAAGTAAGTCCCCTCCCTTTAATTTAATTTTACACCACTTGGACTTGTGGGGTTCAGGATATTTGGTTCACACTCAGGATGGGTTGGAGAAAGGAAACTCACAATGTGCTCTCTATATACATGTTGTATTGGATGTACAATGCAGCTTGGTGCTGGGAAGGCAGCATGGTTACAAGCGTGATGTAGAGAGAGCTGGTTGGTGAGGATGCTCAGAGGAGGACCAGCTTGTGGGTCGCCATGCTCGCCAGGCGAGGCAGGCAGGCGGAGGAGGTGTTGCTGGCTGGTTGGTGAAGGTAGAAAGAGACAGGTCACCACGAGGTCAGGTCTTAAATAGCGGGGGGTAGGCGTGGCTTAGTAGTTGACCCCCGCTCCGTGATGTATGGCGGCGCTGGTTGACCTAGACCACGAGGCATACACTGAGGAATTGGTGGGGTCGGCTACTCAGCGACAAACAGCGTTTGTAGGGGAGAAATCCACTACAGACTCTTCAAAAACATCCTCTCCCTGTACCCTCGCCTGGCTTTTCTAAGGTCTTGCCTAACATAGATAACCACACCCCTCTTGCAAGTTTCTTGAGAAAGGTTCGTAAATGAGTCATATCCAGCAATACTGAACTCACATTTCTCTGGGTTGATTCTTCTGTTCTTGTACAATAGTTCTACAACACCTGCAATATCTGGTTGGTGTACTCTTGGTAGTGTTTCAAACTCCTCTCTCTTATCAAGGAACGTGTCAGTATTAGTGTACATGACATTCATGCCAGAATTTGTTCTCGGTAACGTCTCTGCTCTTAGTAGTAACCCCGCTCCCCCCCTATTCTCAGAAGCTGCAGAATTTGCTAAGTACACTGTATTTTGCAGGGTGTTGTTAGAAATGTCATTGTTTACACGGCGCTCGCCTCCTCCTGTCCGGTAGGCGGAGCTGGTGCCGCCTCCCGGGTGAGGGTAAGAGCGGGTGGAGGGTGCACTGCTGCCCCCTGGCCCTGTGTCGGCACACTTGTTTCCACTACCCTCCCCCTGAGTATAACCCATGTACACCTGTCCTCGTTCTTCCTTGACTCCTCCCTCTTCTGCTTCAAGTCCTGCAGGAGCTTCTTGTGCTGTTCCCTCTGCATTACCGTTCGATCTGGGTGAATGAATACATCCCGAAATACCTCGCTCCTTGCTAAGTTTTTTGCCTGCCGAATAACCTGCCATTTCTCCTCCTCACTCACTAGTGTGATCCTGAGGGGGCGAGGCTTATTCCCCTGCTTTTGTCCCAGCCTCCTCACATCCCGAGGGATTGATGGAATCTTCAGAACCTCTGTACAAATATTTTGAAACAGCATCTTATCGTGTGTTACCTTACTCACAGTTCCCTCCGCCTGGCTCTCTGAGACTCCAAAAACTATTACATTGTTCCTGCGCTGGAGACGTTCCTGGTGTTCCTCCTCTCTCCTAACAGTAGGTCCGTTAATTTTCATTTCTTCGACACACTTCTTCAAAATCCCAAGCTGTTGTAGAACCTGTTCTGATCCTGCATTACTCTCCGCCCCCTCCAGTGGCCCTGCTATTATGTCAGCATAACTCCTCTTAGCAACCACCTCTATTCTATCAGCTACTTCCTCAGTCTTAGCAAGGATCTTTTTCCCAACTTGCTCCAGTTTGGCAACCAGCAGGGCTCCAGCTTCATCTATTTTCGTCCCTAGAGAACTCGTTCCTTTATGGCTTGCAATCGCATCTCAGGGGGCACTACTCAGTTGAGTGTCCTTACTTGGAGCTGGCGGACGCTCGCCCCACAAGGGGTCACAGCTCAAGATTGAAGAAGCCGCAAGTCCAGAAAACCGTGAGGGCAAACTTTTTCGGAGTGAGGGTTGTAAACTCTTGGAACAATCTACCAGAGAGTGTTGTGACGGCACCGAGTGTGAGCTCTTTCAAGAGAAGACTTGACCAACACTGGAGCGGGTTCAGGTACATTCAAGAGCCGGTGCATGCCCAGTATTTGCCAACAGTGCGTGACAGAGACGTGACCGATCGCCCGGGCGGCTAGCGAGCCGATCAGTGGCGAAGAGGATAAAAGTAAAGTAAAAGTTGACTATGCAGCCAGGACAATACCAGCAACAACCATCATGCTTTACTGCAGTTAATAACTTCGTAAACGTTGCATTAGTCAGGCCTGTATCCTCCATATCCGACGTCTCCCTGCAGTAATCACATATCAAACTCATGGTTGTTGTTGTTGTGGGGGTGGGGGGAGGGGGGGTGCAGACTGTGTATAGATCTACACCTATTTAAAAAGCAAAGAGAGAAAAGGAACAGTACTTAGCTACTCTCTGTTGCCTGTAGAGTTGTCGTCTGAGACTGCGTACACTGTATCTCCCTGTGAATGGTGTATTGTAGGCACAGTTTCAGTCCTTGAGAAAGCACACAAACAAAATAAAATTTAAAGTCTCTGTGGCCCCTATAACACGACTTGGTTTCAGCTGGCACGGTGCCTTTCCAGCTTGCTTGCCATTTAGCGCTCACTTTAAGTTATTTACAACTTCCGAGGTCACTGATGACACTATGAACTATCACTGTGTACACTGTATCTCCCTGTGAGTGGTGTATTATAAACACAGATTCAGTCCTTGAGAAAGCACACAAACAAAATAAAATTAAAGTCTCTGTGGCACCTATGACACGAATAGGCTGGCAGTGGTCCTTACCAGCTTGATTGCCAATATGTATTCACTTTAAGTTATTTATAGTCTCTTCTACGGACACTGATGACACTATGAACAGATTTACCTAAAATCACAGTACTACACTCCCTGGTTGGCCTTTATCACAGCCGTGACCACAACGCCTAAAAAAAAAAAAGCTTTGTCATATGGCAGTGATTTTGTGGTTATAGACCTCGTGACCTTGGCTGTACCTCCAACTCGGTGGAAATTGAGTTTTCAAAAATACAATCGTGTCTAGCATTAAAAGTCCTACATCCATTTACACTTTCACATCATTAAGACGAACTTGATGATCTTATGTAATCACTAGGGCCCGGATAGTTATGCACTAAAAAACCATGAAATATGCATGCAAATATGCACTAAAAACCAGGGGAAATATGCATTTATATGCACTAAAAATGTCACTTATAAAGCCAAGAATGCAGGTTATACGGAAACAAAATAGTTAATATAAACTAATGTTAATGTTTATTAAGCAATATACGTAATGTATTTAACATATATATGTGAAAGTGCTTCAAAAAATATATATGAACATGTATTTACATTATAGACTGACATACTGGAACATGCAAGAAGTAGTTGTTGCTCCTTTTGTGCACTATTGGACTTAACAGCTTCGAGTCGGATGTGCTTGCTTGTTTTAAGGTGTTGTTGGACTTGAAATTTCTTGCTCGCTGTCACTGGTGCTTCACAATATTTACAAAACAGTACACTTCCATCAGTAGTAAATGCATCAAATTCCTTTACATATGATCTCAGCACTTCATTTTGGTTTCTTTGTACTTTCGGCATTTTCACGAGCAGCAGAAGAGAGTAGCTCCACACAGCAGCACTGCTCCTGACTGACTAACTCACTAGTCCAATGAGTCATGACCAGGTGTGGAAACGACAGATTAAAGCGACGTGACCTCACCTCACTTCACCTAACCACACCTCACCTCACCTCCCAGTACCACGTGTGCTCATTCAGTGGCAACAAAGAGATACTGCCAGATGAATATTTTACCAAAATATGCATTTATATGCAGTTATCTAGGTAATATGCACTTATCATAGAAATCACGCAAAATATGCATTTGCATATGAAATATGCAAATGCATAACTATCCGGGCCCTAGTAATCACTGTCCAATTTCTGCCGCTCAACATTGAAGGCCCGAATGCCGAACACGCTTTGTTACAGAGACGCAACAAGACCCGACCCACCCCAGGTTAGTAATTACACTAATCCATGACCTATAACATGCCCAGTACTTGCCAATAGTACGTGACAGAGACGTGAACGACTACCTAAAATTGTACATCAAACTTAATTTACTTTTACTTTTTTACTTTTATCCTCTTCACCACTGATCGGCTCGTTAGCCACTTGGATGATCGGTTGTAGCGTACTGTATTGTGGCCAGTAGTCAATTCTCTTTAGATGTCTATTTTCTCTTTGTATGGCCACACAACGTACGTACATGTTGATATCTCACGATGCATTTTCTGTATATGTATATTGTTGTACAGAGCAGTGCTAAGGAGTTACTAGGTGAGGTGTAGCTTGTTCAGAGTTCCTGTAGGGCGAGGAGCTCTCTGAGGAAGCTGGGTGGTGAGGTGCTGGAGAGAAATCTTGCTGGTTCTGTAGGTCAGAGTAGAATGGTCTCCCTTGTCTTGACTTGACGTCTGTAGATAAGATAGAAGGCTATTGCTTGTATTGCTGGGTGGGAGGGCCGGGATTAGGATTGGAAGTTCTTTGGTGGCGATTTGGGGGAGAGGGGATTGGTTTAGGATCAAGGAAAAGAGGGAGGAAATTTGAAGGAAAGTAAGAGATTGACAGTATCCGGGCTCAACCAGATATGCTGAGGTTATAATAATTATATTTGAACTTACATCTTGCGTGATTAGGTTCTAGCTCTCAAGCCTTTGTCATTTAGTTAAAGGTATGTTTATTTTGAGGTAACCATTGTTTCAAGGAAGGGGT
The DNA here is from genome assembly GCF_018991925.1 of Homarus americanus. Classification (NCBI taxonomy): domain Eukaryota; kingdom Metazoa; phylum Arthropoda; class Malacostraca; order Decapoda; family Nephropidae; genus Homarus; species Homarus americanus. The sequence continues at coordinate 5,139,697 of NW_024734615.1, read as the reverse complement.
GACGACCTCTGGCCAGGTTCTTGTGGAGCTGGCTGAGCAACGTATCTTTTGTTTTAATAAGAGTGGAAGGAAGGGGCAAGAAGACAAGGGTTGGAGAGGCCAAGGATAGTGTCCTTTGGTCACTCTCATCTTTTTAATGAAACATTTTCTGTTGCAGTAGCCATTGTTTCAAGGAAGTGGTGACGACCTCTGGCCAGGGTCTTGTGGAGCTGGTTGAGCAACGTATCTTTTGTTTTTAATAAGAGTGGAAGGAAGGGGCAAGAAAACAAGGGTTGGAGAGGCCAAGGATAGTGTCCTTTGATCACTCTCATCTTTTAATGAAGCGTTTTGTTGATATAGTAGGGAAGTTTAATTTCTAGGAAGAGTTGTAGGATCCAACTTGCTACTTTGTTCACAAGGAGGTGGTCCTATCTTTTTGGTTTAATTGAAAGATTGAAGCTTGACTTGAAGGTACAGTATTTAATGGCTATACAGTTCTTTTGTTTTGTATTGAATTTGATAATTTTTAGATGTATTTTGGTATTGGTGGTGGGTTGTTGACTCTTATTCTGCTTAATCTGAACCAAGCGTGTTCTTCTCTTGCTCTTCTTACTGGTTCGTTGTCGAGCCAGTTTGTTACAGTTTCTGAGTCTAAATCTCGTACTTTTTCCCATGTTCTTTTGGCTTGGATGTAGATGTCTACGTTTACTGCGTTGATGTTGGCTCTTCTATGGAGTTCTTCGTTTGTTACTCTTTCTTCGTAACTGGTGTTATATATGAATCTTAGGCTTTTATTTTGTACCGTTTGAAGTTTCTTGATTCTCGTTGCGCTAAATGAGTTGGTTGGTACAGGCGGGTAGCACATAACTGATTTTATTAGTGCCGTGTATAATTTCCTTTTGTTTGGTATGTTCAATTTTTTAAATCTTCTTATTTCTGAGAGTTTGCTACGTAGTTTGTGGACTTTTTCTTGATGAAGCTCTGGTAACCATTTGTTGAGAGTTTCAGTTCCAGGATGCTGCCTTCGTTGGTGTATGGGTAAATTTCTCCATCTACTATTACTGGTTCGACCTTTTTCTTGGCAATTGGTGTGATTTTAAATTTGTTGATGTTTGTCCGTATTTTCCATTTCTTTTCGTGGTCATTTATGTTTTTTTATTGCTAAGGCCGTATGGCGTGCCATCATTGCTTCTGATTTTCTGGGATATGATATGATTTGTGTGATGTCATCGGCAAAGATAATGTGTTCGCTATGTTGCGTTGGTTCAGGTAAGTTGCTCGTATATATGGAGAATAGTGTTGGGGATAGGACGCCTCCTTGAGGCACCCCGCTTTCTAGGTCGAAGGGTGGACCTAAATGGTTGCCAATTTGTAGCTGTGCTGTCCTGTTTTGAAGTCACATAGGATTCTTTCTATTTCTGCAGGTAGGTCTAGTTTTAATATTATATATGCTAGTCCGTTGAGCCACACTTTATCAAATGCCTTTGCCACATCTCTTAAGACTATGTTTACTTGGTTTCCTTGCTGTTTTTCTTTGGCTATGATTTCTGTTATTATTACTATTGCCGTTTGGGTTCCTCTACCTCTTCTAAAGCCGTGTTGTCTTGGGTTGAGTTTGTTGTGGTTAACCAGGAACTTATCCAGTCTGTTATTTAGTATGCGTTCCAAGAGTTTCCCCGGTTATTTCCAGTAAGGATATAGGTCTGTAGTTTATTATCTGTTTTTGATCCTTGCCTTCTTTGGGAATGAAGATCATTTTTGCCCGCTTGAGGGCATCGGGAAAGTAACCAGCGGATAAGGTTGAGTTGTAAATATTTAGGAGAGCTTCCATTGGTCTGCTGGGCAGGTTTAATAACATGTTTCGGGTTATGCTGCTCATTCCAGGGGATTTTTCTTTAAATTTGCGTAGGCAGTGTAATAGTTCTTCGTGATTTATGAATTTATTGGGTCTTAGTCTTTCTGGGTTTCCTGTGTGGTAGGGAGTCAATCTATTGCTTTGTTCTCTTAGCCAGTCATTAATTAACTCCTCGTGTTCTTCGTCAAAACTTTCGTTTTCTTCTTCTGATATTCTGAAGATCTTCTTCCATTCTCTTCTGAAGGCTTCTTCTTTTTCATGGTCTGTGTAGAGTTTTTGTCCGTTTTGGTCTTTAATGTAGTTTATTGTCTGTTTTTTCGTGCCAAGTAGTTTGTTGATGTTTTGCCAGAAGTTTTTTGAGTCCTTTGTGGTGTCTATGTTTTTTATTAGATTGTTCCATTTTTCGTTATTAATTTGCCTGTACTCTTCTTGTATGCCTTGTTGAATTTCTCTTATATTACGGAGTAGATCTCTAGTGGGCCCAGTTTGTTCTAAGAATGTCCTAATGTTATTGTATTGTACTTGTAGTCTCTTTAATTCTTCGTTGGGTTTGTTACTCGGGAGGGTTCTGTATGACGTTATTGGGGTTGTCTGGTTGATTGCTTGTTTTATTGTGTTATGTAGCTTGTCTACTTCTTCGTCAATTTCCTCGAGAGTTGCATCTTTTAGATTTATTTGAGGATAGTTTTCAAATAACTCCTTATATTTCATCCAGTCTGTTTTGCTCATCTGGAGCCTTGGTGGTATTTTTGTTTGAATTGGGCTGGTAGAAATTGTGAATATTATCGGAATGTGGTCGCTTGGGGTGATGGGGCATTGCTCTATGTGGTAGTTAAGAAATGCCTTGTTGTTGCAGAAGATTTTGTCGGGTGTTGAAACGCCGTTTGGTCCCATCCAGGTGGTGAAGTGCGGGCCCAGGTGAAGTAGTCTGCCAGTGTTGATTATACGTTCCAATGCTATGCCTTTCTGGTTACTGTTGCCGTTGCTAAAAATGCGGTGTCTTGCATTGAAATCTCCTAGGATGTACATTGGAATATTATAATTTGTTAGTTTCAGTAGGTCTTCAATAGGGAGGGATGGTCTTCTTGGGGGTAGGTATGTTGTTGCGATATTATTTCGCCCTGTGTTGTCTGTACTTTAATGGCAAGGGTTTCGCTGTTAAAGTTGTCTATTAGTATGTGTTTGATACCTTTTTTCACCGCAACGGCAACTCCGTCATGTTTTTCTCCACTTTTGTTCAATTGGTGGGTGTCGTAGTTAAATATTTTGATTTTGGTGTTCTCGGGTTCGCCGTGTACACTTATCAGTATTATATCTGGGTTGTTTTCATTATATATGTTACAAAGCGATGTTTTGCATGTATGCCAATCACGGACATTGTGTTGTAGGATTTTAAGTGTTTTCAGTTGGAGATGGTCCATTATTTCTTTTTCTTGGAAGGTTGAAGTTGAGGAGGTGATCTCATTTCGTTGAGTCCAGATGATTTCCTTTTGAGTTCAGCTGCCGTGATTACAATAAAATCTTTTGTGCCGAATTTTATTTGGTCTTTTTTAATCATGTTCCATACCATTTCTTTGTCATACCGTTCGTCTGTGTATTGCCAAACTATTTCGTTAGCCGTTACTAAGTTTTCAATTAATTTTCCAGTTGGTGTTCTGTGTGGTGGGTATGGTATTCTTGAGGTTTGATAAAACCTTAGTCCTATATCACCTGCTTCTTCAGGTACTGGGGGGCAGTTGTTGTTGGGAAGTCGATTTCCATTTCATTGTTCTTGGCCGCTGATTTCCTTTTTGCTCCTGTTCCTTGTGTCAGTCTTGGGTCTCTCGCCCTCTCATTCAAATCTCCAAGTTGTTCCGCTTTTTCCAGTATGTTATCCTGGTCTGTTGATGATGTGTCCTTGGGCGTGGATAATCGTTGTCTGTAGTGTTTTGTAAGCTCGGGGGTGCTGGTGGCGTGTAGCAAGTTTGCTGAGTTTGGGTTTTCAGGAAAGTTCATTTGTGGCATGCTGTTTATTTCAAGCATCCTATTAAGTTCGTCGGCATATGATCCTGGGGCTATGATATTATGAAGGTGAGCATGTAGCATGCTCACCATTACCTTGAAATGATCAGTATCACTTCGTTTGATTATGGTGTCAGTGGTTGGCTTTGTTGCCTCTTTCACGGCCCTCTTTGCTATTTCAGCATATGTGCTTTGGTCTCTCATCCTTTCTCGTTGGTCTTCCTGCTCTTGCTTGTATTTGATGAGGGTCTTTTTGATGGGGCAGGACATGGCCATGGTTGGGTGGGTGTGGTACACGTCCCCGTTCCTTTTGCAGTTTATGCAGCCTTTGGTGGTGTTGTTGCACTGTGTGTAAACATGTCCTTCCTCTGCACAGTTGGAGCAGAATTTCTTTTCCTTTTCAGGGCAGTCTCTTGTGGTATGCTCTTCATATTTATAACATGTGAAACATGTCTGGAGACTGGTATATTTTTCCCTTTTTATTTGATGAGGGGATATTGACATGCTGCATGCCAAAAACCCGCTCTGGAGGACCTTGTCTGCCATAGTCGTTTCTTCGAAACAAATCTTCATTACGTGCGTGTAGTCTTTTATCTTAATTATTTCTTCTACTTTAAGTCCTTCGTTGTTATTTTCAATGTCTGCCTTCAGAGAGTCTGCAGTTTGCCCTCCTACTTGAGAATCTAGTTTCGTTACGAAAACAGATCTCCCGGCTCTTAGCTCGGGAGGCATGACCACGATTTATCCATTCTTATCAAGGATTTGTTTCGCCTTTGTGGTTAGTAATTTGTCTGCATCATTTCCATTTCGGCAAATGACTTTGAACCCTTCGTTCCGGTTGAATACCCTATTGAAGGGCACACCTAGTTCCACATATGCTAGAGTAATTAGCCTAGATTTATCAATGGGTTTGTTCTTGTCTTTTACTTTTATTCTTATATTTACTGCCATTGTGCATGTAGAAGGTTATTGGAGGCCCTTCTCTGATTTTACAAAAGACAACCCCCGCACAGTGGAGTGACTGCACGATCACAGTCGTCACTATGGGATCGGCCTGTTTTTCCCCGACCCCCAATGAACACACACAATCCCACTCAGCTGTGAGGTGTGCGCCACTGGAGGGGCTCTAGCACGAATACTTAAATAAAGTAGGTGCCTCGGCCAGGGTAAGCAAGGAAGAGTTTTAGTAAGAGAGAAAGACCCCAAAACCACGTCAGTACTGCCAATCAATAGCTGCCCTCCAGCGGGAGTGTGGGTCACTCACTCTACCCGTGGGGAGGGCTAACTAGGGTTGACAATCCTGAACGCTCGTGAGGTAGTCCGGTGACAGTCGTGGTCGTTTTCCAAAGGTGGAGGCCCACAAGGGGTGTTGCCCCAAACAGGGTTTCTGGAAAGTCCAGTGGTAGACAGAGAGGTCGAGTTGTGGTCCGGTCGTCAACAGTAGAAAGAAGGCTGGCTGCTTTGGCGGTGAGGGGTCTGAAGAGAGGTCCGTTCACAGCGAAGGCTGGCTGGCGAATCAGTGTACTTTTCATGGTCTCCCTGGCTGTTGTTGTTGTTGTTGAGATTGTCGGACCGTAGTCCGACACGGGCCTTTGCCTATAGGCGGCCCGTTTGGTGGTTCCGGCCGGAGCTCCAGGAGCAGCCAGACCGGATTGGGATTGGAGGTGGTCCCACCTGCAGATTGGAGGGATACTGCAGGTTGCAAGTGTGAGCGGACCCCCGATCAGTGGACGCTTACCACCAACCCCCACTCTTGGACGTGGTCAGTTTCGGAGTGGCGCGCCCCCCGAACTGGGGTCCGCACTTGCTGGGAGAGGATGCTTTCTAAGCTATCTGGGTGGTGGGTATCGTGTGATGACCCGGAGTAGGTGGTGAATGTGGTCTGTATGGGCCTTTCGGGTTAGAGTGGCCGCTGGTGTTGTGTGTGTTTCTTGGGAGATTTGAGTTCTGTTTCGGAGGCTTTGTGTGACCTCGCAGTCGAGGAGATAGTGTTCAAGTGGGTTGGCTGCTGGCTCCTGACAGTAGGTGCAATCCATGACGTCATTTCCGATCATCTGCCAGGAGCACTTGTACCCTAGTCGTAGTCGATGAAGGCTGACTTGGGTTTGTCTTGGAGTTTTCTTGTCAGCGAAAGGTGGTTCCCCTTTTGTGGCCGCCAGGTACCATTTGGCTGATTGGGAACCAGCGTTGAGTGCATGAAGGAAGCTCTTTTTGATGTGGAGCTTGCTAGTCTTTTTGAGGTGATTCTTGATCTGTTGCACGCTTGCTGGAACTTGGATGTGTACGCTACTAGAACGTGTAGCTGCCTTGGCTGCTTCGTCTGCCACGTCGTTTCCTCCGATCCCTACATGACTGGGAATTCAGTGTAAGACGACTGGTCGGTTTTGGCTTTGGAATTCCTGTAGCTGTGCGAGGATCGAGGTAATGATGTGGACGTTGTCTCTTGGTTGACTGTGTTGCAGCGCCTGCATGGCCGATTTCGAGTCCGTGTGAATTATGGTGGACTTGTTGTGTTGTGTTGCAGCGTGTTGTAGGGCCTTTGAGATTGCTACCAGTTCTGTTTGTAGGGTGGAGCAGTCATTGGAAAGTCTCCATTGGAGGGTCTGACCTTGGGTGTAGAAGGCCGCTCCGGATCTATGATGTTTTGGGTCCACCGAGCCGTCTGTGAAGTATGATGATGCATCAGCCGGTGTCTCGGTGGCTATGGCTTCGAGAGTTATTTTTTTGAGGTCCTCCTTCTGGAGGTTGGCTTTACTATCGCCTAGGTCGGTAAATTTGAGTGTGGCTGGTGGAGGGCTCCATGGTGGAGGAACAGCGTAACCATTGTCTCGTGTGTCTTGGTTGTTCTTGACGAGTGTTTCTGCTTGCAGGTGTCGGATGACCTCGCTTGCCTCGTGCGACCAGGTGGCCCCTCGCACTCTGTGGTCGAGGTGGAGGGAGGCACTGATTCGAATCTTGGCAACTGTGGGCTTGTCTGCTCTACAGATTTTGGCGAGGAGACCGGCTGTCACCTGCTTGACTCGTACTGCCAGGGGTGGTAGTTCGGTTTCCATTTGCAGATTGCAAATTCTGGTCCACATGGGTGCTCCGAGCATGGTCCTGAGAGCATTGTTTTGGATGACTTCTAGCTTAGCTATTTGGTCTTCTCTCAGTCCAATGAGTGCTGGAGCACTGTAATCTACCAGCGATCTGATGGCGGCCGTGTAGTAGGCTTTGAGCACATGAAGGTTTGCTCCTGCGGATTTGCTGGTGAGCGACCTCATTATATTGTGTCTGCTCTTCGTCCTGTGCCTGAGATACTCGAGTTGCGGCTTGAAGGTGAGTTTCTGGTCAAACCAGATTCCAAGACACTGGTGGGCGTTGGTCCAGACTACCGGCGTGTTTTGTATGGAGAGCATCTTGTCTGGTGTGTCTGTGCAGATGGCCATCGCTTTCGACTTGGCTGGATTTATCTTGAGTCCAAGTCTGTTGCACTCCTCTTCTATAAGTTGGAGTGCGTGTTGCGTGTTGGCTAGTCTGTTTGATCCTCTTACTATAAGCTGTAAGTCGTCTGCATAGCATAGGAGCTTGGCTGTTTGTCTGAAAGGAAGTTTGACTAGATTTTCCATCAGGACATTGAACAGCATTGGACTGAGGATGCCTCCTTGTGGGGTTCCGTTTTCATGGACCCTGTAGCTTGAGGTTGCTCCCTGAAAGCGTACTCGTGCTTCTCTCTGTGTGAGGTAGTTCTGGATCCACCCCAGCAACCTTCCTTTGACGCCTTTTTAGCGAGCGTAGTTGTAATGGCCAATGGATTTGCTAGTTCGAAGGCTTTCTCCAGGTCGAGGAAGACCACCAGAGCTGGTTTGTTGTCCACTGTGCTGAGTATCTCGGCGATGTTGTTGCCTGTGCCGGTGTTCTCGGTGTAAGCAAAGATGTGAGGATGTGGGCTGCCTACTTTCCACTTGAGTCGGTTGAGAGCCATTCTTTCTCCCGTCTTCGCTATGCAGCTGAGAAGGGAGATGGGCCTCGGTTTGTCTGGTTCTCTGGGCTTCGGAATGGGCTGTATATCTGCCTTCTTCCATTCCGGTGGGAGTCTTTGTGCTGTCCGGCTGTACCGGCATGAGAAAGCATGGAGTAGGTTATCCTGTCGGCCCCTGGAGCTGTGTCCTTGCTTCGTTTTAGCGACTTCTGGAGTTCTTGCTGGTTGAATAGTCTGTCAGTGTCATCTTCACTGTTGCAGGCCTCTTCGATCATCTGGAGTCTGACCTGTCGCAGACGCCGTTGTGTCTCCTCCGCCTGTCTCGGGAGGTTTTTCGTTGCTGCTCGGTCAGAGAACAGTTTTGCAAGTCTCTCTGCTTCCTCTTCTGGGTTGGGATGGGTTGGTGGTGGTGGTGTTGCCTTCCCAGATGCCCTTCGGATCTGGGCCCACATCTTGCCAAGGGAGGTGTGCTCGTTCAGTTCGGAGCACCACTTGAGCCAGCTTACGTTTTTTATTTCTTCCTTCTCTTCCCTGGTATCCTTAACTATGACTTGCAGGAGATGTCTGTTTGTTGCCATGGGATGTCTCCTGTAGTTTCTTCGGGCCATGTTCACTCTGTGGTTGAGTTCTTTCACCCTGGGACAGTAGTACCAGTAATCATTGTACTGTCTTGATGTGGGTTTTGTTTTTGGGATAGCCTCTTCTGCCGCTTGGTGAAACGCCTCGACCAATTGGTGGTGGAGGGTTGTCTCATCCACGGGTGCTGCGCCGGCCGGCTGTGATTTTTCGCGCCACTTAGCCAGGTGTTTCTTAAAGAGTCCCCAGTCTGCCTTTTGGGTATTGTATCTCCATCTCGGGGGGGGTGGAGTGGGGAGTTTGTTCACCTTCAGCGTTGTTAGGGTGGCGAAGTGGTCGCTGGTCAGCGTGGGGTGTATCTGCCAGGAGGCCGAAGGCTGTAGTGCACTGGAGACGAAGGTTAGATCTAGCCTTCCTCCCCTAGTGTGGGTGGGCTCTCCGGTGTTCAGGAGGCAGATCTCGGGTGTATCTTGAAAGGTGGTGTATAGGTGTAGGCCGTCTTCATTTGTGGGGCTTGCCGAGCTTAGGAAGGGATGATGTGCGTTGAAATCCCCTCCTATGAGTGTGGCGTGGTCAGCGGCCGAAGCAAATAATTGAGTAACCTCCAGTGAGCCCCTTGGGTTCTTGTAGATGTTGTGAACAGTTAATTCCCGTTCTTGGAGGGTTACTTTGACGGCCTGTGTCTCGATGTTTTCCCCACATGGAAATTGCTGCGTGACATCGGCGGAGGGTATGCTTGACTTGACCAAGATCATACATCCTCTTGTTGACGCCTGCGTGAAATGCCTCCTGTATGTCTTGTAACCGCTGAATTTGAAACAGTGGTGTTCTTGTAGAAGTGTTTCTTGTAGCAGTATGATGTCAAGCTTGTCCTTGGCTGCTGCTTCTTGTAGGAGGTGTTTCTTGTTTTTGATGCCCTGAGCATTCCATGTTAGGATGTTCAGGGTGCTGATGTTTTCCACCACTGTTTCATCGGGGACTTCTGGTGGTCCTCGATGGAGATGTCCAAGTTCGATTCCAACTGGATCAGGTTCATATCTTCGTGTTCTGTGGTTTTTGCCTTCTGGGCCGTGGTTCGGTTCAGGGGAGTTGAAACGTCCAGTTTCTTTCTGGGAGCTGTCGGTATCTTGGGTTCTCTGGTGGCCTTCTTCGGTGTAGAGTGTACCTCGGCTGTCACTCGTGTGAGGACCGGCGTGGCTTCCTCCACTGAGATGGCTGGAGCTGTGGCGACTTGCCCGAGGACGTTCCCCATGAGTATTTGGAGCTGTGTGGGTTGGATCTTGTGGCCCAGTAGTCCGGCTCGGCCCTCCGCGAAGGTTGTCAGTACCTTGGCTAGGTCTGATACGTGTATCATTCCTTCTGGTGCCTTGGTGTGTGATTCTTTTGTCTTTCTCGTGGTTGTCGTTGTCTGCTGCTTGGGTGGCTGAGGTGTGGCCGTAGTGAGGCCAGGAAACTGGGCTGCACTTTGGGTGTTGACTGGCTGAGGAGGTTGTCTTTGTTGTTTTGGCCTTTGGGTTCCCCACACGAAGGTACTTGGTGGGGCTGGTGTGTAGGCGGTGGGGGCCGGTCTTGCTGCTGGTCGGTTTGCCTGGACCCTCTTTGTTCTCTCGGAGCATCCAGGATTCCAGGCGTGGTGTTTGCCCCCGCAGTTGGCACACTTGGGGGCAATTTTTTCCCCATTTTTCAACTTGGTGAGGCAGGAGTGTGTGCCGTGCCCTGGCCAGCCATGGCCGTATTTATACAATTTATGAGGATGAGGATTTGGGGTGAGCGTAGCGAGAGGGCCAATCACAGAGGAGGAGGCCAGGCACACCCGGCACTCTGGTCCTAGCGTTGCTACGTGTGCGTCCGCACTGGAGAGTAGGTCTACCGGCACCGCTGGCTGTACACTGATTGGCTGGTAGGCGCGCGGGGGCTCAGTCATCCCTTGTAGGGGATGGAGTCCACTACAATACTCCCCTTCCCCTCCGGGCGCGGCGGGAGGCTGGAGGTTGACAGGGTTGTGTCCCACAAGGGACTCATAACGGGCAGGTGTACGTACCACTCGACCACTACGGGTGACGACTCCGTCTAGTGACACAAAACCTGTGGGAGAATCAGGGGGAGGAGGGTTTTGGATTCGAGGAGGTTGTACAGGCAATGGTTGTTGTGCTCCTGTCACAGCAGGGGCAACGTCACTGGCTGGGCAGACATGGGCAGGGGACATGGCAGCAATAGGGTCCACTACAACAGCAGGGTGCAGGACAGGAGCAGTGGGTACCTGAAGGTGAAAAGGGGGTGCCCAGAAATGTTGTGGGCAGGGTCTGGCTGGGTTGACTGGGTCAGGAGCCGGGGCCACGTCAGGAGGAGGGTCCACGACAGGAGCAGTAGGTACCTGAGGGTGGAAATAGGGTGCCCAGAAATGTCGTGGGCGGGGTCTGGCTGGGTCAGGAGGATGGTCCATGACAGCAACAGGGTCCACGACGGCAGCAGGCTCCACGACGGCAGCAGGCTCCACGACGGCAGCAGGGTCCACGTCAGGAGGGGGATCCACGTCCGGAGGAGGGTCCACGACAGGAGCAGCAGGTACCTGAGGGTGGAAATAGGGTGCCCAGAAATGTCGTGGGCGGGGTATTGCTTCAGGTGGTAACTGCGGGTAGACTGGTGCAGATGTAGTTCGTGCAGGTGGTAACTGCGGGTAGACTGGTGCAGGTGTAGTTCGCACAGGTGGTAACGGCGGGTAGACTGGTGCAGGTGTAGTTCGTGGGGGTTGCTGCTGGGCTGGGGACCCAACGGGTAAGGTGGCCGGTTTGACTCGGTCTATGCTGACAGTGTAGTGTCTGCCATTCCGGATAATCGTCAGGAACTTCGCTGAATGGGAAACAACCTGGAAGGGTCCATTGTAAGGGCGTTGTAGTGGGTTGCGGTGAGCGTCATGCCTGACGAAAACATACTCGGCTGTGAGTAGTGCAGGAGGGATGTGTTCAGGGCGCCGAGGAGGCTGGCATGGAGCAGTGGCTCTGAATGCAGAAACTGCTTGTCGCAGTTTTTGGAGTAAGTCGTGACGAACGGCAGGAGTGGGTTGGCGGAGGTCAGGAGGGAGTGAAAACTCTCCGGGTAGGCGAAGGGGCTCGCCTAGTGTGATATCTGCTGGGCTACAGTCCATGTCCTCCTTGTGTGATGCACGGATGCCGAGGAGCACTAAGGGCAACGCATCCGTCCAGCTGTAAGGGTCGTGCTGTGCCTTGAATGCGTTTTTGAGCTGTCGGTGAAACCGCTCTACCATGCCGTTGGATTGAGGGTGGTATGCGGGAGTGCGTTGTCTAGAAGTACCGAGGAACTGTAGGAGGTCCTGCCAGAGTTGTGACTCTGTGAGGGGGCGGTTTTTTAGGCCTGCCACCAATGTGAGGGGGCCGGTTCCCTCTCTGTTTCTACACCTCCCTCATCTTACTTCCTTCTCTTAGTTCTTACTCTTACTCAGTTCCGTCACCTATTCTTTGGTAGCATGGACATTCTTTTGGTAGCATGGTCATTCTTTGGTAGCATAGTCATTCTTTTGGTAGCATGGTCATTCTTTTGGTAGCATGGTCGAGGGTCTAGGCACGTGAGTATGGTAATTTTGGTACCAAGTCACTTGGATGGAAATAAAGGTAAAATACTGTGGGAGAAATGAATACACCTAAAGTACTCTAAAAACAAGTTTATTAATATGCAATCAATGGGGGAAAGATATTGTATTAATCATATAATTACCAGGCTCACCTCCTGGGCTTAGTGCAAACTCAGTACCTTCTTCTTTACTCTTACTCACAACATTACTGGTGGTACATTACATGGCACTCATTGTAGATTATTCAACATATACGTAAACAATGACACTAGTATATGCAGGGGTCCACTACCCAACATAGGATAATTATTTCCAACTAATTATCCCTAACATACATGTTACAACACTCTCTGGACATTCACTTCCAAGGAGTAACCCAGGGCAGAACACTAGGGCTCGCGGCCTTTGTTATTGTGGGGGTAGCCAGACACATGGCGGGTCTGGGGTCTGGCCCAACGAAGCCGTGGGGCACATTTATCAGGCCGCATCGGTGCCATCTTTTCATATATGATCCCGGCTGGACATCTAATACATCCGAGGCCGTTGTTGGATGGTAGAGCGATTCAAGAATCACAATGGGATCTGGAGACAAACGGGAATCAGCGTCAGGGGACTGAGAAACATGACAACACCAACAAACTCTCTTGTCTAGACGACAGACGTATTTACGTTATATTACTTCTACACTGGGTGAATGACAATTCAACTGTTAAATCATGAACACTGGTGAACACTGATATTCACTACAATTGACTGAATTAACTGAATGGCTAGGGAACACAGAACCTACCTGGAGACAAACGGGAATCAGCGTCAGGGGAAGCTCTCCCTGGCCATCTTGAGTTTATATACCCCTGAGTTGCCAGTGATCCCTACTCACGCAATGACAATAATTACAAACAAACTAACTGTTACTCATTCAAAGATGACCCTCAGTTGACAAAGGTCTGGCGAATTACTTGGGTTGATTCACACAGACTAATTCAAGATTGAGTTTTCCAGGAGAAAGTGGAATAAACAACGTATTGATAACTGTCTTCACAAAGGGGGGGCTTACTGGGAGGGATCGCTAGGGTAAACACGCTCCTTCTAGGGGTCGCTAACTCACTCATGTTTTGCGGGCGTGGAGTTTAATAAGAATCATTAGTTAAATAGATCAGCAGTCAATGTGACCATGACAACTCAAACTGGGTTCCTCGGTCAGTGATGACGGTTGCAGGGGGGCCGAAACGGGAAACCCAACCGGACATGAAAGCGCGGACGGCAGACTCTGCTGTAGCATTGGGCATGGGAATAGCTTCTGTCCACCTGGTGAAACGGTCGATGCAGGTGAAGATGTAGGTGCTACCGTAGGATGATGGAAGCGGTCCCACGATGTCGAGGTGTACTACTTGGAAACGTCCTTTGGGAATAGGGAAGGTTTCTAAGGGAGCCCGTATGTGACGATGTATTTTGGAGGACTGGCAGGCCAGGCACTGGGCAGCCCATTTCTTAGTATCAGACTTGATGCCGGGCCAGACAACATGTTGCGTGAGGAGGCGCTGGGAGGCCCGCACACCCTGGTGGCTGAGACCATGGATGCGGTCGAAAACAGCACGGCGGTGGACGTGAGGCACGAACGGTCTAGGCTGCCCACAGGATACGTCGCACCACAATTTTGTGTTCGTGCCAGGAACAGGGAGTTCTTGGAGTGTGAGGTCTGAGGAGGATGTCTTGTATGCTGCCAGGTCTTCATCGTTCTCTTGAGCTGCGGCGAGCTGCCCATAATCAATGGGCAGAATGTTGGATATACAACGAGAGAGGGTGTCGGCGATCTCGTTGTGGCTGCCTTTAATGTGTTGGACGTCGCTGGAGAACTCCGAGATGTAAGCCAAGTGGCGCAGGAAACGAGGTGTATGTGACTGGGAAGCTGAAGCGAAGGCGTGGACGAGGGGCTTGTGATCAGTGAAGATGGTGAACTGACGGGCCTCGAGGAAATGCTGGAAATGTTTGACGGCCAGGTATATGGCCAGGAGTTCTCGATCAAAGGCGCTGTACTTGAGGTGTGGTGGTTGAAGCCGTTGTGAGAAGAAAGCAATGGGCGTGAAAATTCCGTTGATCTCCTGCTGTAAGACGGCGCCCACTGCAGTAGAAGAAGCGTCTGTTGTGAGAGTGGTCCGGGCGTTAGGTGCGGGGTGGGCCAGGAGGGTGAGGCGTGTGATGTGCTGTTTGATAGTGGTGAATGCCGTAACAGCCTCTTGAGTCCACACGAGAGGCTTGTGAAACTTCATTGGGAGTCCCTTGAGAAGGTCGTAGAGGGGGGACTAGGACGGTGGCAGCTTTGTCAATGAAGCGGTGGTAGTAGTTGACTAAACCCAGGAATTCTCAGAGTTTCTTCGCCGTTTCAGGTTTGGGGAACTCCCTAATCGCAGTTATCTTTTGTGGTAGGGGTTGTATGCCACTGGGCGAGACTCTGTGACCGAGGAAATCGATGGCAGAGGCTCCAAAGACGCACTTAGCAGGATGAACTTTCATGTCGTTGTTCTGCAGGCGTTGGAGAAGGAGTTGTAGGTGGTGGTGGTGCTCAGCAGGCGTCGAAGATGCGACGAGGATGTCGTCAATGTAGACGGTGAGAAAATCGAGGTCGCGAAGCATGTGGTCCATGTAACTCTGGAAAGTCTGTGCTGCATTGCATAGGCCAAAACTCATGAAAGTATACTCGAAAAGTCCAAACGGAGTGGTGATGGCTGTCTTCTGGGTATCTGCAGGTGCTACAGGGATCTGGTGGAAGGCACGCTCCAAGTCGATCTTCGAGAAGATTGTCTTGCCATGAAGTTTGTGGTGGAAGTCCTGGGCATGCGGAATAGGGTACCTGTCAGGTTTAGTGATGAGATTCAGGGCTCTGTAGTCGCCACACACTCTCCACTCGCCGGGTGTTTGCTTAGGAACCATGTGAAGAGGCGATGCCCAGGGACTCTTTGAAGGACGAATGATGCTATCTTGCAGTAGTTTATTGAATTCTGCTTTGGCTGTGTTCAGGAGCTCAGGGCGCAGGCGGCGAGGGCGTGAAAAGACTGGTGGTCCTTCGGTTTCGATGTGGTGGAAAATTCCCGATGTAGGTGGTAGGGGTAGTGAGACTCAGGGTGAGAAAAGTTCCTTGAATTCGTCGAGCAGGGAGGAGAACTCGTTGGAAGGCGCGAGACAGGTGATAGTGTCGGTGTGTCTGGCACGAGAACCCTGGATCTTGCATGCTGTAAGCTCATGGATGAGGCATAGATGGCTTGGGTCGACGCCAAGCTTGTGGAAGGTGAGGAAGTCGAAGCCAAGAATGGGCGTGTCATACGGAGGCGATTTTTTTTTTTTGAGTTTGAAAAATCGGCCCATGGTATTAATGATGTAGTTCTATGTGCAGAATCATGTGATATCTTCAGATTTGAAAAGTTTTCATTTTTTGCTTGGTAAATTTTAACTTGAAATCTTATGAAAATTCAGTATTCCCACCCTTTTACCAACACCACTAAATAGCTTATTTAAAGTAAAGTAAATGTATCAGGTTAATTTATTAGGATGAAAATGATCCAGAATAGTGAAACGAATGATCTTGACACATTTATTAAATTTAATATTCCTTTAGAAAACAAAATCATCAAATACAAAAACCGGTTTTACTACTACGACCCGGTGTTGCTGCACACCATAGAGAACATGTCTTTCTTGCTTCTGTTTCTACTCATCACCTCCCTGCTGACCACCTGAGCTCGGATGTAGCCTTCCCTCCTCTCCTGGCTGTACACGTGACTGCTGGCCTCGCTCACTTGCTGTACACAACGCTCTATACTCTGGGTGTGCGAGGGCCAGGCAGGGACATGCATGGGGTTGTCCAGGAAAGCTCTGACTTGAACATTGGTGAGGCTGCAGGTAAGAGGGGCTCACTGCCAGCCTGGATGTTATCCAGATCTATGAGATCAGTGAGGGTCTTGGCACCTAGATTGACTTCAGGAGTCTTCCTGACCCTGAAGGAATCGTCACCAACTGATTCGTCATGCCCAGATCCTCTCATAAGTCTCATATCCAAGATCTTTTTGACTGCCACTCTTCTCTCCTCCTCATCCTTACTGCAGAGCATTGTCTGCAGAACTGCCTCGGGATGAGCATACCAGGAAGATCTCCTCACAGTCTGCTCCACAATCTGAACAACCTTCCTTGGCTGACTCCTCAGGAGCTCAAGCTGGAAGAGAACATGCCTCGGACCTTCGGAGAACGATG
The DNA here is from genome assembly GCF_018991925.1 of Homarus americanus. NCBI lineage: Eukaryota > Metazoa > Arthropoda > Malacostraca > Decapoda > Nephropidae > Homarus > Homarus americanus. The sequence continues at coordinate 5,123,491 of NW_024734615.1, read as the reverse complement.
ACTTGACCTTGGTGTTGAACCAATTTGGCAAGTAGACACTCACGATGAATTGGACAATAAGTCTCAGGTTGTGAAGCTGGTTCCCTTTCAGTTTATGATGAGCGACCCAAATTCTGCAGAACCTGAGAGCCGTTGTGAGCCACCTAGAATGTGAGACTGGACCTATCTGCAGGTAAGCAAGTCTATCAGGCATGACCCCAGTTTTGATGGCACTGCAAATCATGTAACCATAGTACTGGTCAGTACTCAGGTCGTCAATGACAGTATGTGCAAGCTCAACGAGTGGAGGGCCAACTGTGATTTTTTTCAAAGCTCGGATTTATTTCTAACTCAGTGGCAGAGTCCAGCATCTTGCCAAGAGGACCAGACCATCTGTTGTTTGAAAGAGTCTTGCCATCCAGCTCCTGGATCAGATGTCTGAGTGGCAACTCGTTGGTGTGGAGGTCACAAACAATCCAGACCAGCTTCCTCCCAATCTTCCGCTCTATCCACTGTATGACCCCCCCTTGCCACCCTGTGTTCGTGTTGGTGCTGTCCCCTCCAATGGCCTGCAGGGTCTGGTCTACGTTCCTCTCTCTGAGCCAGTTCACAATGTTATCTGCCACTATCTCAGCTGGTTTCCTGATGTCATCTTTCTCTGGAGTGAAATGCCACAAATACTTCCCTCCTGGTTCACTGCAGCAGGAGTAGTGTTCCTCCTTCACCATGGCAGGGAACAACTTGTCAGAATCTCCAACTTTCATGAACACTTTAGTGTCATCCCTTCTCCCATCAAAGAACAAACAATTGATTCCATTTTCTCTTATCCCCTTATCAAACTCCTCTTCTAGGTTACTGACAAGTTTCTCCTGAGCTCTCCTTACTTTGTTATGATCTATCACCAGGTGAACATCATCAGGTGTTATCAAACCACCGTCAATCCAGGCAGCTGTTGCTATCTCTGCAGTTTCTCTGAGACCAGTGTGGTGTCGCATGCTGGCCAGAGCTATGCTCGGATATCTTTCCTATTTCGAATCTTATGCCTGGAAGGTTTGGGATCATTATTTTCTGGGTTAGGGACAAAGTCACCATTCTCCTGGTCAGCACTCGGATCAGCCATGGGGAAGTCATTAAACTCTGAATCAGCTTGACTCCAATCATCGGCCTTTTTTACCTCACCCTGGGCCTTCTCAAGTCTCTTTTCCTCGGCAACTCTTCTCCTCTTCTGTCTCTCTGTGGCAGCCTCCTGTCTCTTGGACTCCGGAATATCTTGGCTAGAAATCATGAGAGCCCCTATACTGCCAGTCTTCTCTCTCTGTGCTTTGACAAATGCCAGTTCGATCACAGGAATCTTCAGTTCACGCTTGCAAATACAGGAGATGTGGGCCTCGGATTTACAGTCACGATCGCATCCAAACTCAGGACAGAGAACAATTGGGCACTTGCAAGTAATTATGTCAAATAACTGGTCCAGTTGCTTGGCAAAGCTGTCCTTAACTGCAAGTTTTCCTCTCCCAAGAGAGATATCTCTTGCCTTTTCCCAACTGGCTAGCAGTCTCTCACTAATCTTCTTCTGACTTGTTATGACTGGAGGCTTGAACTGAGCGTTAGCCAGAGTGTACTGTGCCAAGACAGCTTTGGTCATATCACTGGCAATGTCTTTGTTTGTGTAAGTTCTTTGGTTCTTTTCACTGATTTGCCTGATTAAAACACCGTATCTCAAAGCATCTCTCAATGTAGGCAACTCCGACTTCAGGAGCTCTCTCCCAGACCCAAGATAGTGACTGAGATGGCTGGATTTTTGGTTCCTCGTCCTGACACAAGCAGCCATCGCAAATATTATCAACTTATAAATGCATCAGAATCTGAAACAGAAAAAATATTGTTAGTTGGGTTGTTAAAGAATGAAGTCAGAAAGCAATGTTCACTATTTAATTGTAATGCACTAATGCAGCTGTACATTAGATTTTCGATAAATTTCACGCTAAAATTTACCTAGCAAAAGGTTGCAAAATATTGAAACTGAAATTATTTTCTGTTTATATACACTAAAATCTACCAAAAAAGTGATGGGCCATTAGTTTTAGCTGATCTTCCCTCCTATGACACACCCTACTACTGTACCCACCTCTCCCGAATATATGAAGTTCTCACCAGATATCGAAAGTACGGGGTTACCCTGAACGCTGACAAGTTTGTAGTCGCCGCACCATTAGTGAACTTCTGTGGGTACACTCTCTCAGCATCAGGTATCGCAGCTGACCCGGAGAAATTAAGTGGAATCAGGGATTTTCCAACCCCTGCCAACCTGACAGGCATCCGTTCTTTTTTGGGTCTGGTCAATCAGCTGGCTGAATTTTAACCTTACATCTCCACCGCAGCCCAGCCGTTACGCCCCCTGCTGAGCCCCAGGAGGACATTCCTGTGGACCCCAGATCATCAAGAGGCCTTCCAGCGAGTCAAGCAGGCCCTCTTAAGTCTACCTGTCCTCGCCTGTTACGACCCAGCCCTACCCACCGTCCTCCAGACTGACGCCTCCAGACTCTACGGCGTTGGTTACGCCCTTCTGCAGAACCATGGCGGTGGACAACTCCGCTTAATTCAGTGTGGATCCCGGTTCCTGACGGACGCCGAGACCCGATATGCCACGATTGAGCTGGAGATGTTGGCTGTTGTCTGGGCGATGGCGAAGTGCCGCTTCTACCTGATAGGACTTCAGCACTTCACCCTCTTCACGGATCATCGCCCTCTTGTACCTATTATCAATCACTACTCTTTGGATGCAGTAGAGAATCCTCGCCTTCAACGTTTGAAAGAGAAGCTCTCGCCTTATCTCTTCACGGCTGTGTGGCGTGCGGGTAAGCTGCTGTGCATCCCGGATGCTCTGTCCCGCGCCCCTGTCAGTCGCCCCACCCCAGAGGATGAGATGTTGTGTTCTACAGTTGCCGCATCCCTCAAGTCAGTAGTCTCATTGAAGGCCGTCTTCACATCAGAAGAGTCTACAGCACCGGATGCAGACAAGACCCTTGAAGATCTCCGCACCGCAGCCCGGGCCGACCCTTCCTACATCCGGCTCGTCGACTGTGTGTCCCAGGGATTTCCATCTAACAGATACGACCTTCATGAATCGCTACTCCCGTACTGGAAGATACGCGAGGACCTCTATTGTGAAGGAGACCTCGTCTTGTGTGGTCCACGAGTAGTCATTCCTGCTGCCCTACGCCGCCGTACCTTGACCCGCTTTCACGACAGCCATCGAGGAGTGGAGGCCACCAAGCGACGGGCGAAGCAGACTGTATTTTGGCCCGTGCCTGTGAGCCGTGCCAGATTCTGCAACCCAACCAGCAACAGGAACCTTTAATGTGTGAAGATAACCCTTCAAGACCCTTCGAGTCTGTGTCGGCCGACTTCTTTGCAGTGGCAGGGAAGTCCTTCCTTGTCATTGCCGACCGATTGTCTGGATGGCCTGTCATCGTTCCCTGTGGTAGTGATACAACGGCTACTGCTACCATCCGGAATTTCAGACATTACTTCAAAGAAGTTGGTGTTCCCCTCCGCCTCAGGACTGATGGAGGACCCCAGTTTACCAGCCACGAGTTCCTGGACTTCATGGACCGTTGGGGAGTCCGTCATGTAGTGACCTCGCCCCACTACCCCCAGGCGAATGGACACACTGAAGCCGCAGTCAAGACTGTTAAACACCTGATCCTGAAGGTGTCACCCTCAGGAAATATCGACTGCGAGGACTTCGATCGAGGTTTGTTAGAGTTACGCAACACCCCGAACTTCACCGGACGCTCCCCAGCCCAGGTTCTATATGGACATCATCTCAGGTCTTGTGTTCCTGCCCACCCGAAGTCTTTTTCTCAAGAATGGCAAGCCAAGACTGAAGAATGTGACCGCCGTGCAGCAGAACGAGCCGCAGATGTCGCTGCTCGGTACATATGTCATGCCCGCCCCCTTCCCAGGTTGAGTATCGGCCAGCAGGTCAGGATTCAAGATCCGGTATCTCACCGCTGGGACAAGGTTGGGGTTGTCATGGGCATTGGCTGGTCCAGGGACTACCAAGTGCGTCTTCCTAGTGGTAGAGTATGGTGGAGGAACCGTCGTTTCTTCCGACCTGTGGAGCTGCCTAGTGTTGTCTTTACAGTAAATCCATCTCCACCTTGTGTTTCTGCCCCGATAGTCCGCAGGTCCGAGCGATTCGGAAACAAAAGGTCCGCTCAAGATGAAACTATGAGCGTATAAGGGGGAGGGAGGTGCATAATATGGACACGAAGTAATACCTTAAGCTGTGTATTCTTATATTACTCTATTAATTATGTATAGTAAAGTATTACAGAACATGTAATAATCCTGTGTAATGTTTCCATTTATTATGCACCATGTTATGTATATGTATTATCACATTTACATATTATGTATTCAGCTTGTGAACGCTGGCATCTGCGCATGCCAGCGAGGAGTGATACAGGGAGTGGAGATCGCTAGTCCTTATGGCGTGGAAGCCAGTTTATTTATTCCTCTGTATTTGTCTCCCATACGAGAATAAGAACTTATTTTCAAGATAACAAGTGTTTGTGTATACCCTCAGTAGTGTAGAACATTTTGGGGGTATCAAAGACAGACATAGAGTAGTTACGCAGATTCTGACCAGAATAAAGCTGGGGCATTGAACAGCTTCTTTTCCTCGGTGTTCACAAGAGAGAATGCGATTAAACTTCCTTCGTTTGAGGACAGACGGTTCGACACAGCACTGACCCACATTGTTTTCACAGAAGAGGGTATTAGAAATAAACTGCCAAAGCTAAAGATCCATAAGAGTCCCGGCCCTGACATGGTGCATCCTAGAGTGCTAAAAGAGTTGAGCAATGAGCTTGCCGAGCCCCTGAAGATCCTCTTTTGTAAATGCCTGGATGAACGAAAGGTCCCCAGTGATTGGAAAGTGGCTTATGTGAGTCCTATCTTCAAGAAGGGCGATCGTCACTCCACGAACAACTATAGACCGGTGAGTCTTACCCCATGAAAGGCTGAAAATCAAACTGGAAGAGTACGGAATTCGGGGAAATGTCCTTGTGTGGATAGAAGACTCTCTACATGACCGCAAGCAGTGTGTGGTGATTATTGGTGCGAAATCTCATCCATACCTGTCACAAGCGGGGTACCACACGGCAGTGTATTGGGCCCGCTGTTGTTTGTTTGTTTCATAAATGACATGCCTGACGTTATACACTCCTCCATACAAATGTTTGCCGATGACGCCAAGTTATTTCGGGAAACAAGAACCAATCTGACTGTGAAGAGCTGCAGAAGGACCTCTGTGGGCGCAAAGAATGGTCGAAGAAATGGCTGCTGAGATTCAATGTCACGAAGTGTAAGAGGATGCACCTGGGGCGTACCAACGGTAAGGAGGCATATCATATGTCCCAACTGGATGAAGAGACTGCACTATTTGAGACTGAAAGTGAGAAAGACCTAGGTGTGTATGTTGACAATGAGCTGAAGTTCTCGGGCCATTGCGAGAAGAAGGTAAATCAGGCAAATAAATTATTGGGTCTTATAAGGTCGTTCAGATATCTAGACAGTCCGTCCCTCATAACGATCTTCAAGAGTGAAGTGCTTCCCCATCTGGAGTACTGTCACCCCGTCTGGTCCCAGCGATATGCTAGGGACTATCAGTTGGTTGAAAATGTCCAAAGGAGGGCCACCAGACTGGTGTCTGCCCTTCGGCACCTCAGCTACCCTGAGAGATTGGAGTGCCTGAACTTGCCTAGCTTATACTACAGACGGGCAAGGGGTGACCTAATAGAGGTGTATAAGCATCTCAAGGGACACTACTCAGTCTAGTGTCCTTACTTGGAGCTGGCAGACGCTCGCCCCACAAGGGGTCACAGCTCAAGATTGAAGAAGCCGCCAGTCCAGAAAACTGTGAGGGCAAAGTTTTTCGGAGTGAGAGTTGTGAACTCTTGGAACAATCTACCAGAAAGTGTTGTGACGGCACCAAGTGTGAGCTCTTTCAAGACAAGACTTGACCAACACTGGAGCGGGTTCAGGTACATTCAGGAGCCGGTGCATGCCCAGTATTTGCGAACAGTGCGTAGCAGAGACGTGACCGATCGCCCAAGCGGCTAACGAGCCGATCAGTGGTGAAGAGGATTGTTAGGGCGGTAACGAGCAGCATGGCAGCATGACTGTTCGCCTCCCGCTTGCTTGTTCGCGTCCCCCACTTGGGGGGTGGGGGGGGGGTGGGTAGACGGAGGTGAGAAGGTCGCTGCTGCCTCGTGACACCGGCAGATACTACCCAGCCGTCAGTACAGCTACATTACGCTGCTGTTCATCAAATTCTGGTTGTGATCTCATCATAGGTCTTGGACTCGTGGGCTGTTTCCCCGGACCTTCTCAAATCGACTGTCAATCTCCGGACACCTACCCCAACCACAACCGCGGCTGCCACGTCATCGCCAGTTCCTCCACTCCCACTGTAAACCTGGCCAGTTCTCCTTTGTAGCAAGACATCGCCCGAGTGAGGAAGCTGACTTGACCTTTCCCCCCGAGGGTAGATCACTGCTTTCCAGAACCTTCCCCAGAGCGGCTGCCGTAGGAAATATCTGTTCATTGTTTGACTCCAGTAATTGTTTGACTCCCGTAATTGTTTGTTTCTCTTAATTATTTGATTGCATTAATTGTTGATTCCATTAATTGTGTGATTCCCTTAATTGTTTGACTCCATTAATTGTTTGATTCTCTTAATTGTTTGACTCCCGTAATTGGTATTTGATGTTTGTTTGAGTGGTGTCAGAGTTTTGTGTTATTTTTATAGTAAAGAGATGTCAATCTCGAACGGTTGTTTGTTATCCCTCGGAAAACCATGGTTCTTGACTCTCCTTTTATAAGATCCTGATTAGGCTGGCAAGGGATTTCTATCCCTAAGTCCCAGGCCTTTACAAGGATGAAAGTAGAAGTAACAGAAGGTAGGTACAATGTGCTGGGGGCTGGCGGCAGCGTCTGAGGCAGGATGGGGTTATCGGGGTCGGTAAGACACAGTGTGTGGGTCAGGGGCAGGATCAGCAGCAGGCTTGGAGGAGTAGAGCTGCTCAAAGGTGTCCATCCTGTGATGTAGAGATTGTAGCAGGTCCCTCATGTCTTGTTTGTCTGGTGGAATGATACTTCTCTGAGGAGCGTTGATCTGGTTGACGAAACTGGAACTAAGTGATGGTGTGGCCACTTAGTTGTTCGGGGCAGAATGGCGCACAGCAGTTTATTCGTGGAATACTCGGTCTGCCGTGGCTTCAGAGGTCGCCTAGGCAGTAGAGTAGTCCAATGCGGACAGGGCGAGGCGAACTTCTGCGGGGAGTTTCGGGGCGTGAAGCTGGCGCAGGACAGTGTCAGGAAGCCTGTCTGTGTGGTGGGAGTTCAGTCTACACATTTTGTCCCAGAGATGTGCAGGCGTTAATTTGCTTTAGGGTAGACTTGATAGGTCTTGCAGGAGACTGGTGTCAGGCCACTGGTACCACCTCTTGAGAGCATCTTGTAGAGCTACGAATTTGTTGTCATCTGGGGGCTTAGTGATGGCTTTTGCAACTTGTGTGGCAACTTCTGTGGGCAGGGAACAGACCAGGGCGACGTACTTCTGTTCGTCTGTAGCTGTTGAGCCGATGAGAGCTGCCTCCATGTGGATTAGCCAGTCTTCAATGTTGTGATTGAAGACTGGAAGAGTGATCTGCTTCTCATCCATCCTGTGTGAGTGTGTTACTCCGGGGTCACCATTGTGGGGTTAACATGATGTGGTCTTGCACTAAGGATGGAGGTGAGAAGGGAATCTCACAATGGCATTGTCTATATATATACTGTATACAGTTAACCCTCACTTTACGCGGTTAATGTAACCCGGAGGGTCCCGCGTAAAGTGAGGAACGCGTAAAGTGAATAACATAACATATGGGATTAATTGAAATGGAGTCCGGGCCGATCCCCAAACTCCACTTTTTGACGACACACAACTATGTTGTAGTAAAAATTTTATCTTAACTTTATGATGGTATGAAAAAACAAGTAATATAGAAGAGGTTAGGTTAGGAAAGATAAAGGTTAACATAGGAAAAATAAAGGTTAGGTTAGAAAACTAAAAATTAGGTGTAACACTTACGGTAGTAGAAGAGATGGGTCGGCATACGGGGATGGAGGCTGGTTTCGAGGCAGAGGGCAGATTACTGGCCCTCAGGTGAATCACCATTACTAGGTGAATCACCATCACTGTCACTTACAGTTGTAAGGGCTTCCCTGACAAATCCCTCAAAGTCATCTTCACTGCCACTATCACTGGCTTGGGCTGGCTGTGGTGGGTTGCGGGTGAAGAAATCTGTTATGCTTTGCTGACGGCTGGCGTTGATGTTGTCGTGATACACCTTGATGTACGGCTCCATAGCCTGCACCAGCCGGGTATGGAAGACTTCATAGCGGTCATCGTCATTGTCGCGGGAAAGGAAGGACTTCATCTTCTCTGCACACTCCATGGCACCCTTAATATCACTATGACTTAAATTGTGTTCTTCGGAGAATGACGCACCTTCTTCCTCCTCTTCACTGACGTGTTCTTCTTCCAACATCTCGTCGGCAGTCACTTCAGGATCTCTGATCACCTCCAGGATGTCGTCGTTGGTGGTCTCGGAGAAGCCTGGAACTGTAACAGTCTGCGCAGCTTCTCTGGCAAGGTCCACTGCTACTGCAACATTCTGAACCTCACCAGTCACAGGTTGACTCCTCCTCTCACCTGGTATTCCATGCAACACATGTCTCCATGCGTGACGAATTGTAGCAATAGACAGCTGATCCCATGACTCCACCAAGAAGTCCACAGCTTTCTTGATGTTAAATACTCTCCAGAATTGTTTGAAGAGTATTTTTTGCTGTTCTAACTGTTGATCCTCATCTTCTTCGCGCTTGCTATCGGTGGTGGTGTCACTCAGGTTACGCAACTCTTCCCTGGTGTTGGTGTAGTCGTTCAGGAGCTGGAATTTTTTTGTTGAGAATGCAGCTTTCACATTGCAAATCAACTCCTGGTCCATGGGCTGGATTAAAGACGTAGTGTTGGGAGGAAGGAAGAACACTTTTACGTTGGGGTGACGATCTAGCAGTAGGGGCGAGTGTCCTGGTGCGTTGTCCAGCAGCAACAAAATATTAAATGGCACATTCTGTCGCTCACAGAATTTTTTTACATCGGGAACAAAACAGTCATCAAACCAGGAGAGGGACAGTGTAGAGAACATCCACGCCTTACGTGCGGTCAGCCAGTGGATGTTTAGCTTGGTCATGTCCATTGTTTTGTAGGCGTGCGGCTTGCGTGCTGTGTGGATCACCGATAACTTGAGCTTACAGGTACCGGAGGCATTGGTGGTAAACAGGACGGTGATGCGTTCCTTCTGCATTTTCCGGCCCCGAATCCTGCTGGCATTCTTCACAACAAAGGACTTGGAAGGTAGCTTTTTCCAGAAAAGACCAGATTCGTCCATGTTAAACACCTGGTCGTCACTGTACTGTCCTTCCTCCATAATCTCACGTAAAAACGGAGGAAATTCCCGAGCCGCAGCACGATCAGCACTCGCTTCTTCACCACCAATGTTTATATTGGTGATCTTGTTCCGGATCTTAAACCTCTGTAACCACCCAGAGGAAGCATTAAAGGGTTTGGGCTCTGAAGTTCCCATCTTTCGTGCCACTGCCATGTACAGTTCACGTGCGTAGTCCTTAACAGAGCGCGTGTCGACCGCCATGTTCCGTCGCGCCTGACGCACCAAGTACCTCACAAGTAATTTTTCTGTCTTGAGAAGCACCTGGTTGTGAAAATACTTGATCATAGAAGCACCTGTAGACTTTGTGATCTTCATGTGCTCCTTTATCTTGGCTGAATCCTTCTTTATAGTCCGGATCGTAGATTCGTTCACGCCATGCTGGCGCGCCAAATCAACCTGCCTTGTTCCTTTCTCCAACTCTTGGATGATGCTATACTTCACCTCGTAGCTTAAGGAACGTCGTGTCTTCTTTGTTTTAGTGCCGCTGGGTCCAGGTAAGGAAAGGTTTCTCTCTGGGGGTGGTGGTCCGGCGGAAGCCATTTTACGGAACAATGGATGCGCGTTTACACGGAGTGGCCTTGAGGGATGAAACTGCCGCGGCTAGGTCAAGCGTCGTCTTTCCTCCCTCCCTCCCTCCCCCCGGGTGGACACGTCATAATACTTTAAGCCAATTACAGCTAGCAGCAGAGGGGGGTAGGGATGCATGGCCAATCACAGGTCTGATACGTCATATGACATCAGTGATAACGCAACAAAGACACACACTGTGCAACCTTACCGCGCCGCTTGCCCAAGCGGAGGGAGGAGGAGGGAGAGGCAGGCAGGCAGGCGGGCGGGTGGCGGGTGGGGCGAATCTAAAAATAGCGTCGCGCTGGACACTCTCCGCGTAATGGGGTTCACGTACCGCGTAATGTGAGCACGTGAGGTTCTGGCAAGGCACCGCGTAAACGTGGAAACGCGGAATGCGGGACCGCGTAAAGTGAGGGTTAACTGTATATATACTGTAGTAATATCCCGGTTTTTTTTACGCGTTTCTACATTTATGCGGTACCCTGCCAGAACCGGCATTCCCACTTTACGTAGTGCATCTACTCAAATACGCGGGTGAAGTATAATTTTTTTATTTAGCTCATAAAATTCATACAAATTACCCGGCCAGAATATAAATTACATTGCTGGAATTCTTACAATTTGATGATCATTTTGAATAAAAACATCATAGATTTTGCATTAGACATACAAATTTTAGATCTAGATACGTCCTAGATACCTTCTTGGAAACAGGACGTTAACCGAAATGGACGTTGTCCGATCATTACAGAAACTTTGTATTTATACTTACGTGTATGTGGAATACTATATACGTACATATACACTTTTACTCTTAAATCACTACTGTAATGTGATACAGGTGATTAATTTTTATCTCTTGTGCAAAATACATGATGTTTATATGAAAATTATTTACTGTTTTACAAGGATTCCAGCAACAACGGGCAGATGGGGGAGAGAGAGGGAGGGAGCGAGCGAGGGGTCATGGGGGGAGGGGAGGTAGTATGTTTGACAGTTGGCACAGGCCCAGGTCTAACGTGTGTATATTTATCAGTTCTTAAGTGACTAAGATTCTCTCTTATAAAATGCCGGTGAAATGACCTGGGTGAATATAATTAACATTGCTGGGATTCTTGTAACATACTGATTAATTTGAATATAAACATGCTATAATTTGCACTAGACAAAACAATTTTAGTACCTTAATCAAATTAGTACATGTGCACTCCAGCTTTGCACTAAGGTCATTTATTTCTATTACGTTTCTTTTAGTTTGGTGTGTGCATGTAAATGGATGAAAATAAATGAAGAAATTTATGTAAATCTACCCAAAAATACAGTTGAAAAACTTTTTATAAAATGTACTACAGTATTGTACACTAATGTACTACATTTTTTTTATATCTTGAGCAAAATATTTGACGCTTATATTCAAATTAATCTCTGTCTTGCAAGGATTTCAGCAATGCAAATTATATTATCCTAACTTTAGTCTGAGATATTATATAAAATAAACATAAAGAAATCACCAATCTTTTGTCTGGGAAGGGAGGGGGCGGGAGGTGAGGTGACAGAATGTCTGGCGTTTGTTTGTTTATTTATTTGAGATAAGATTTGACAGTTGGCGCTGAAGGCCTGCCTGCGTGTTTATTTATCATTACTTAAGAGTGACTAAGCTCTTCTCATAATTTGCCACCCAAACGACCTGGGTGAATATAACTTACATTGGAGGGATTCTTGTAAGATAGTAATTTATTTGAATACCTGTATAAACAAGCTATATTTGCAATAGACATAACAATTTTAGTACCGTAATCATTTAGTACATGTACAATACAGGTTTGCACTTAGGTCCATTGTTACTGTACAATATTGACTAAATTCACTAGATAACGTACGCCTGGCAGCACAATCTATAAGAATACGCGATGCATACGTGACTGTGCCCGCTCTAGGGCCATTTAGGTTCGCTACGTCCCATTATTTGAATGTTTTTTTTTTCAATTTAAATTTTAATTGTTTATTCCTTGATAGAGGAAGCGGGATCCTAGTGCTGTCACTTGGTACCCCTGTACCATAACACCAGAAGCAACTGGCCAGTGTCACAAGTATATACAGTACAGTACAGTCATCCCTTGGTTATCGCGCCTAATTGGGACCCCGCCGATAACGAAAGTACAGAACCTATGGGATTTATTCTAATTGGTTCCAGGCACCCAAGACCCAACCCCAAGTTTCCCATTTTACGACCATTTAGACCCACTAAATATATATATAATGTTATGGTAAATATCATAAACACACATAGGCATGGCTAGGTTTATTACAAAGTGATGAAAAGGGTACGCTTAATACTGTAGTCCACAAAACATGTAGCTATGCTTTTTTTATTTGGTCCCCCATCATACGAGTCCGTTTTCTCTCACATCAGGACGCCTGAGTCCTCCGTTTTCTCTCTTAATCTTAGAGTGCACTAGAGACTTTACTATTTTAGTAATGCCACAGAATTTGAAATTGCAACCCCAATTGCAACTGGGGTTGCAATTGTTGAGGCAACTAGATATGTCTGATTACAGCAAATGTGTTATTGTCAATTTGTAGGTGAAAGATTTTATCCTCAATAGATGTAGGTTAACATTACACCTGGAGGCAAATGCTTAAAAAGAGCCTAAGGAAGGAAGCATATTCCTTTAACACATAATATCTGACCAGTATGGGGAGGATCATCGTGTCTCCGTCAGGGGGTCGTGGAGTGGTGGTCCAGCAGGCGTCACGGATTTTTTTTTTGGAGGGGGGGGGGCGGCGCCACAGACGTATATGCGATCAGACGTTGTTCGGTCGGACGTTAACCAGCGCATGACTGTATTTTGTTTACTCAGAGCAAATATGTTATCTTTTGTGCAAAATAAATGACGTGTATATTCAAAATATTCCTGGTCCTGCAAGGAATCCAGCAATGTCAATTATATTATCCTAACTTTAGTCTGAGGTATTATTTATTACTAAAAATGTAAATATACTGTTTTAACCCAAACATTTCTCTGGTAGGGAGGGAGGGAGGGAAGGACCCAGCAATCGTGGGAAGAGAGGGGAGCTGGAGGTGGGGTATTTTGATTGACAGATAGTGTTAGGGTGAAGTATATATTTTTTTTTATTTTAGATATTTGTTTTAGCTCATAAAATTCATACAAATTACCCGGCCAGAATATAATTTACATTGCTGGAATTCTTACAATTTGATGATCATTTTGAATATAAACATCATAGATTTTGCATTAGACATACAAATTTTAGATCTTATGTAAGTATTTTGTTTACTCAGAGCAAATATGTTATCTTTTGTGCACAATATAAGACGTGTACATTCAAAATATTCCTGGTCTTGCAAGGAATCCAGCAATGTCAATTATGTTATCCTAACTTTAGTTTGAGGTATTATTTATTTACTATACCTTAAAATCTAGTGTTTTCCCCCAAACATTTCTCAGAGATGGAGGAGCCAGCGAGTGTGAGAAGAGGGGGGGGGAGGGGGTGTGTCCATTATTTGAATGGACATTAACTTGGCAACTGTATTTCTCTATTTCTCTTAAATATTAATTGTGTGTGTGTACCGTCATAAAATTAAGATGTTATTTTTACTAGAACATAGGTATTGTGTCAGAAAAAAGTGGAGTTTGGGGGTCGGCCCGGTCTCTATTTCAATTAATCCCATATGTTAGGTTTTACACTTTACGAGTTTTTTCGCTTTACGCGGGCCTCTGTGGGTTCAATTGACCGCGTAAAGCGAGGGTTCACTGTATATATATATATATATATATATATATATATATATATATATATATATATATATATATATATATATATATATTTCATGTAAATCCACAATGAAAAACGTGGATAAGATAAATCTCTGAAGATGTCTTGAATAAAGACGAAAGCTAAGGTGCTCCGTTGTTTCCATTTTCCCGTGTGATTTTATCATGATATATATATATATATATATATATATATATATATATATATATATATATATATATATATATATATATATATAGTACTATACTATATATGTAAATCAAATAATTTAAATCACATGATTTAAATCAAAATGATTTTTTTTTACTAATAACTGTTTTCTCTTTTTATTCTACATGATTGAAAAGTATATGCAATGCAGCAGGCTAATAACATTATTTGGATTTACATAATTATGCACTGTACTATAGTCTGTTCTCTCCAGTTTTGCGAAACTTTGATCATATCATAAGGCCTCATTATTAATGTATATATTTACATGAAATATATTGTTACCTAAGATAATAAATACTATTGAAATTCAGAAATCATCACATCCCAGGATCTTTGTATAGAAGAGCAGGAGGAACAATGCTAGTACTGTAATGCCATCAGACACACGATGGAACACAGTGACAGATTCTATTTAATCTTATTTAAAGAACTGGGAGACCCTTGTCAAAGTGTGCAAAGAAAATCGTGAAGACATTGATAAGAAAATTGAAAGGAAAGTTAATGATAAGGCATTAAAAAGAACTGCAGAAGACTATTTAGATAAACTTAAGCCTATTGCTGTGGCATTGGACTGTGTCCAGAGAGAATATACCCTACTAAGTAATGCTGTAGAAATCTGGGTAAAACTGAAAACTGATATTAAGGAGTATTTAACAGATAAGAAGGATATGGATAATTTTGAAAAAAAGAATCAAAGTAGCATTGACACCTGCCAATTTTCTAGCTAATGTGATAGATCCAAGGTACCAGGGCAGACATCTGACTCCTAAGCAGCGAGACATTGCAGAACAGGATGTGTGCGAGTCTCTTCCACATTTCCTTTCAACATTAATGTCCTTCCATGGAAGAAGTGCACCATTTAAAGATGTCTATTTTGGTAAAGATGTTGTAAAATCTCTCTCACCCCTTGCTTGGTGGCAGTATTTTGCCAATGATATGACAGAAAATGTAATGGATGTTCCTAGGCAATTATTTACAGCTGTTGCATCATCAGCAGGGGTTGAGAGAATTTTTTCCACATATGGATTTGTACACTCAAAGGTAAGAAATCGCCTAGGACAGGAAAACTTGCCACAGTATATAAGCATTTTAATGTTCAACTAAGCTAATTTAAATGTTTTGAACTATTTTTTTGCTTACAGAATGAGAATATTGTGTTGACTTGAAGAAGTTAAGCTATTAATTCTTGAAACACTGTAATCCTATAGGAGCATTAATGTTAAATTTCATTATTACGCTTTGATTTGTGCACTCAAATGTAAGATATTGTAGTGGATTTCTCCCCTACAAATGCTGTTTGTCGCTGAGTAGCCGACCCGGTGAATTCCCCAGTGTATGCCTTGTGGTCTAGGTCAACCAGCGCCGCCATACATCACGGAGCGGCGGTCAACTACTAAGCCACGCCAACCCCCGCTATTTAAGACCTGACCTCGTCGTGATCGCCCTCTGACTGCTGGACCCGGAGCTGCGAAGACCTGCCTCTTTTGCTGCATGTTTGAGCAGTCTACAACTTTGTTGTGATAGGACACTCAATCCTAGTGATTGTACTTACTCAACATAGTGACGGTGTAATTACCATCACAGATTGTACGGAAAATTCCAACTTCTGGAAAACAAATATTTGGGCTCCCCAAATTTTGACTACTACCCGTGCGTCTACGTCCTGGATTGGCCAATCAGTGGTGCCCCACGGTGGCGTGATACATGCACGTTTACTGCGGTGCTCTGATTGGCTAACCGAACGTGGCGTGGTAGGTAGGCTGTTTCTACTCTCTAAGTCCTCTTCTTTCCTTTTTTCATCCCCCTCATGCACTCCGTTCTTTGAACGGGAGGCGGGACTTAGCGATACGGTCGATCCGGCAAGGGAACCTGTGATAGTGCAGGGCACCCCTTGTCCGGGGGTCACCGGTAGGTGGCAACTTTCTTAGACATAACTATAGTCACAGGTAACCTGGGTGCAGAACCCTACGAGCCCGACGCCCGTCCAAGAGGGGGGGGCGGGGTCACTGCTCCCAGGCAGGAGCCCTGTGTTATAGGTAGGATTAGATGTTATCAAGAAGATGACAACTAGCATTAGAATAAAACATAGAGATAAGGGACACTCTATTGGAAGGGGAAAAGTGGCAGAAATCACTTACAGCAAACTGCAAGTCCCACTAACAAGAATATTCAGCACCAATGAAGGTTTTAAAGTATTCTGTAAAGATGACTTTGATTCAGATAAAATCCTTTCAAAAGAAGCAAGAGATATATTTTACAATGAAGGCCTTATTGTTGTCATGCCACCAGAACAAAAAGCAAAAAGATCAGTTTTCGTTCGTCAAGTCGACCAAGAGATCGGGAGGAAGACATCTGAAGACCTGAAGGATGAACTGGAACGCCAAAATAGGTGGATGAAGATTGAAGAAGTCATTAAGATAAAAGACTATACTCATGTTTTTAAGATTACTTTTGAAGAAGTGTCAATGGCTGAGAAAGTTTTACAACAGGGCTTTCTAATATTCAACATGTCAGTCACACCACATCAAATAAAGAAGGAGACATTCATCAGTCTGCAAATTTGCTTCTCCTGCTACAAATATGAAGAACACACAACGAGAGACTGTCCGGAAAAAGAAAAAAAGTACTGCTCAGATTGTGCAGGCGACGACCATACCTACACTGAATGTAAGAACACACATGTTGGCTGTCTCAACTGTAAGAGAAATGGGAATGCATACATAGGACACAGGACGTTAGCAATGGCATGCCCAATAAAAAACACATGATAAAGTACAAGGAACAAGAAACAAGGAAAAAGGAACAAGACAAGAAGGATACGACATACGTCGAAATAGCCAAGAGAGCGGTCCAAGAGGCTCATAGACCAGAATCCACCATATTAAACTTAAGTGAGCCAATACATGACAAGGTAATGATTAGTATGATCCATGCACATTTGCACAATATCATTGCACCCGGATCATACAATGAGAATTAAGGAAAATGTTTAAATTCGAATAACCTACCAGAGACAGATATTTCCAGAGAATCCATAATAACCGAAAAACTATTTCAGGCAACATAGGCGCAAGCGAACTGGAGAGAAAGACTACATCTAGACGAACAAAGGTTTGAGCATAAGGAGCAACAGCTATACAATAAGCGAACACAAGCGACTGATAGAGATCCTGTGACAAAATGACTAGAAGCGACAAAAGAGAAGATAGAAATAACAAAAGCGGACAGACTATAAGACAAAGGAGTAGGAGGAGAGAAGATAAGATGGAAAATGATCACAATATACAACCTGAATCTGCTGAAGAAATTGGATTAAAAGTTATCACCATAACAAAACATGGAATCCCAACATCGAGAATTACAACAGGAGGGACACAGGCAAAACTGTGAAGGAGGGATATACAAGTGGACATATCAAAAAAAATCCCTAAGTGAAGATTATGTCTGGTCACTAATTACTACGGACAAACTAAAGATTACGACCAATGACTTTAAAATAGTAGACCCGTCAGAGTTTAGAAGAGTCAGAAGCGGGAAACAGGATGATAGGTCTCCACTCCAACAGTCACAATCCAAGTATAAGAAATAATGGACAATAGACAAACAGTAAGAACTTTAAGAATAATACAACACAAAGTAAGAAGCTGGAAGACCGAGAGAATTAACCTAAGTAATATATATCAAGAAATTGACCCTGACATTATACTAATAAACAGTCACGGTGAGACAGAAAACAACAACATAAAACTCTTTAACTATTATGCAAACCAAAGAAATAAATCGGGCGAGAAAAATGACGGAGTAGCGATAGCGGTAAAAAGAAACTTAAAATTTAAACTAATTGATGACTTCCAGGATGAATTTCTAGCAATAAAAATAAATACAACTCAAGGAGACGTAATTATTGCTACTACTTATCTCCCACCGAGACGACCCTACTTACCTATAGAACACCTATTAAAATTGGCTAACAATAGTCATCCGATGTACATCTTAGGAGACTTTAACGCCAGACATAGGATTTTTGACAATACAAATAATAACGTCGTGGGAAACGCCCTTAATCAATTAATAAATTTAGGGAAAATCAATCATCTAGGTCCTAACTTTCCAACCTGGAGAAATCACAATACACAATCGACACCAGACAAAATTTTTACCAACAACAAAGCCTTTTTCAATTACCATATAATACAAGGACCTCTTACAGGCAGTGACCATCTGCCAATTATACTAACACTGTCAACAAGCCCCATACAGATACCAATAAAAAAGAGACTGAAAATGAGTAAAACAGACTGGGACAGCTTCAAAGACGACTTAAGTAATCACCACTCGATTAACCTACAAGGGAAAACAACAGAAGATATAGACTCAGAAATGGACAGACTGCACTCAGCAATAAAAACATCTATAACCAAACACACTCCTACTTCACACTTTAGAACATTACCCAACAACAGACTACCAGAAGAAGTTAAATTAATCCAGACCTATTACAATGAAATAAACAGGTATATGGAAAGACACGGCAGTAACAGATGGCTATATACGACACAGATAGCACTACAGATAAAATTAAGAGACGCATGTAAGGAAGCAAACAATAAAAAATGGAATGATATTATAATGGCGGCTGACATGACTAAAGACACAAAAACATTTTGGACTTCCATAAACAAGATGATGGGGCACAACAAGCAAAAAACACCATACATTAAAGACCAAAATGGAACAAAATTGCACGAGGAAAATGAACAAGAGTCAGCATTCAAAAGGAATGGGTAAAAGTTTTTAAAATATCAGATGAGGAAAATGAAGATTTTGATAGTGAAATACGAAGAAAGGATAGAAGAAGAAATGGGAAGACAATACATAGAATCACCCCAAGGCAATATATAGACTATAACTTATTACCTAATAATCAAATAATAACCATGGGAGAAATGATGCACTGTCTGAGGAAATTTAAGGAAAAAGCCCCTGGGCTCACAGGTATTACACGAAATATGATCATGAATCTACCTGAAAACATTTTAAATACACTATTAAACATTTATAACGCATGCTTAATAACTGGTTACTTTCCAGACAAACTAAAATATGCTAAAATGATATTTATTCCTAAGGAGGGTAAGGACAATAAGGAAATATTAAACTACAGGCCAATATCTTTATTAGAAATTACCGGGAAACTATTGGAAAAATATTAAATTCAAGACTTATAGCCTTTTTAACACAACATGGGAAAACTAACAACAGACAACATGGATTTATGCCCAATAGAAATACCCTAACTGCAATAGCTACAATAACGGAAATAATTGCAATAGAAAAAAGCAAGGGTAACCAGATCAATATAATTTTAAGGGATGTTTCTAAGGCTTTTGATAAAGTTTGGCATTTAGGCTTGAAATATAAAATATTAAAACTGGGACTTAACGAATACTTGCTAAGAATATTGTGTAACTATTTAGATGATAGGAGAGCACAAATTCAAATTGGAAACTTTATGGGAACTATGTTTAATCTTGAGAGTGGAGTACCTCAAGGAGGATGCCTTTCTCCAACACTATATACAATTTATACTTCAGACACACCTCAACCTACCCCCTTTAGCGAATATGTAATGTTTGCTGATGATATTACTCAAATAGTATCATACCCAGGAAAATCAACTCAATTTATGGCACTCTACACGGTAAGAGCGATAAAAACATAAATGATTTTGAGAAAAAATGGAAAATCAGGACAAATAAGAACAAATTCAAGATAATACCAATAGCCAAGATTAAAACAAGTCCAGTAATAGTCGACCAGGAACTATACCCATACGACACTGAAGGCAGGATGCTTGGATTAAAACTAACAAAAAGAGGATATATAACATACTTAAAAGATAAAGAACGACAGGCAAGAATAAGATTATCAAAAATAAAACGCTTTAAGAACCTTAGCATTAATAACAAAAGAAAGATTTATATTGCCCTTGTCAAATCAATTATGGACTACCCACCCATCCCATTGAACACCCTTAGTAAAACGTGCATTAAAAGGTTACAAACAGTACAAAATATAGCCCTCAGATTTATATATAACATAAAATATACAGACCACATCAATAATGAACAGCTACACAAGAGAGCAAACCTCTTAGCAATCAATGTAGATATACACAACAAAGCTGTAAATATTTGGAAAAAAGTGACTGAACTTAACACAGAAACATATCAAAACTGGATAAATAATATAGACAACGAAGAATTCCAAGAACACAGTTGGTTTAAATCAGCCAGGAAGAAAGTAATTGAACCATCTCCTGCCCCAATATACATATAAAACATTAATAGAGAGAATAAAAGATGAGAGTGACCTACCAGCTCCACAAGAACCTGGCAGGCCTCTCCATACAGTGTACCTTTAGACTAACATAACTAATATTTAACATTTAACATTTAACATTTAACATTGAACTAACATCTTAGTAAAAAAAAAAAAATAAATAAATAAAAATGTGACTACCCTCCCAGCTACACAAGGACCTGGGCGGGCTCACTAACTCAAAAAAAAATAAATAAATAAATAAATAAATAAATAAATAAATAAATATTAATAATATTAATAATAATAATGTGATTACCCTCCCAGCTATATCAGCCAGGAAGAAGTAATTGAACCACCTCCTGCCTCAACATACACATTTTTACATAAAACATTACTAGAGGAATAAAGATGAGAGTGACCAACCAGCTCCACTAAGAACCTGGCAGGCCTCTCCATACAGTGTACCTTTAGACTAACACAACTAACACTTAACTAACACCTCAAAAAAAAAAAAATGTGACTACCCTCCCAGTTACACAAGGACCTGGGCGGGCTCACTAACTCCAACAATAACAAATAATAATAGTAAGCAGCATTATATAAATAAACCAATATTAATACAAAGGTCTGACGACCCAAGGGAGCAGAACAAAGACAAAACACCAATAAGAAAGATGAAGCGATCTGGTTGAGCCCAGATTCTTTCTACTCCTACTGTATTTCAGTTTCACCACTTTTCCTTCAACTCCTAATAATCTTCTTTCACCTCTTAACTAAAGACTTCGTATCGTATCGATCGCCCTCTTTCTACCCACACCAACCAGCCAGCAACACCACCTCCGCCGCTGCCTGGCGGCCCTCGTGTAATGACCACGGTCTTACACGTCAGTTAGCGCCAAAATCAAATGATTCATATTACGCTCAATAGCCCACAAAACATGTAACTCGGCTTTCGTTTGAGTCCTCCATCTGAGGAGTCCGTTTTCTCATCACTTCAAGACACCTCAGTCCTCCGTTATCCCATTTTCTCTGACTTACTGAAACCAACCTCTCTATAAAATGAATTTGAGTGTGAGAGAGAACACCCTTGTTTTGAGTCAACTTAGATATGTCTGTTTACAGTTGGAACATTCAAGATCCATTGTGAGTGGGGTAGAATGCTTCAACTGTCCTTATCGTTAGTAGAACGTGTCACGTAAGTGAGTGTCGAGTTTGCCAGCTAGAGTGGCGTATTTTATGTCGTCCGTGGGGGTATCCATGAATTTCTGATCGCGCCTGAAGTTATATCATTTTGTCGCCCCGACATCAGAGAATCTGATGTTTATAGTTTAATTAGTGTCAGTTGTCTATTTGAGAAAGTCATTAATCTCCTGAATATTCTGTCAACTGGTATAATCTCCAAGATCTAGCGCCTCCCCGTGAATAGCCCCTTGTTCGCCTCAGACCTAAGCTTGCAGAATTAATGTTATCGACGTGTATATTCCACCTTTTCCTGGCAAGCTCAACCTCTGATTAGATTATATGAATAGACATAGGAAATTACCCTGATCAAGAACACCGGAGTTCATAACTAAGTATACAGTGATCCAAAATGATAGAGAAGTTATGTTGTTGGTAAGATCGACCCTTCTGGTATGAATATGGAGGCCCAAGCTGCCCGCGAGTGCACGTATATACCTCGACACGAGGGAGAATCACGCATTCGTGACTTCCTCAACGTCTCTCCAGGTATGTTAACGTGTGTTCCCGCCGCCTATTAATTCAGTTTAACTTAGTCAATTTTGGTGAATATCAGTGCTCATGTGTTAACATAGTGAATTCTGTGCCAATTAAGTCGAGTAACGTAGAGATTTAGATATTGTCTGAACCGTTGCCAGGCGTATGTTTTGTATAGTTGAAGTTAGACCTTTACGCATTCGTGACTTCCTCAACGTCTCTCCAGTGTGCTGAGCTGAATACTCATCGGCTAACGTGGGGCGGTTACCGGGTTGGACGATGCCGTTGATTCGACAGGACTGAACTGGGAAGTCCGTTTCCCGCAAATCAGGCGCCCACTCCCTGAGCGTGTGTCGGTCTACAACCGACCCCTAACAGCGATCTTCATTTGTTGTAGAGACCAGTGTTACCCTGGGGCACTCCTCACAGTCACATAGGCCTAAGTATTATGGTACCTTGTTTGGGGGATAACTAGCAGAAATATAGTATCCCAGGTTAAGTATTGAACCACTGAATGAGAGTTAAAAGTGCCATGTTGTTCCTTGTGAATTAACAGGAGGTATTGTATGTTGAGATAATTGTGGAGTTGTCCAGTGTGCTATGTATTCATTGGTAGTGACCATGAAATGATAATCTGAGAGTATAATGATATAACCAAGAAGTGAAGAGTTAATTTGCTACTTGGTAAGGTAAGACCTGAGGGTCCAGTGATATCTGGTGTATACCCAGTACTGAATATCATTTGGCAGAGTGACAATGTTGAGCTGAATACTCATCGGCTAACGTGGGGCGGTAACCGGGTTGGACGATGCCGTTGATTCGACAGGACTGAACTGGGAAGTCCGTTTCCTGCAAATCAGACGCCCACTCCCTGAGCGTGTGTCGGCCTACAACCGACCCCTAACAGCGATCTTCATTTGTTGTAGAGACCAGTGTTACCCTGGGGCACTCCTCACAGTCACATAGGCCTAAGTATTATGGTACCTTGTTTGGGGGATAACTAGCAGAAATATAGTATCCCAGGTTAAGTATTGAACCACTGAATGAGAGTTAAAAGTGCCATGTTGTTCCTTGTGAATTAACAGGAGGTATTGTATGTTGAGATAATTGTGGAGTTGTCCAGTGTTATGTATTCATTGGTAGTGACCATGAAATGATAATCTGAGAGTATAATGATATAACCAAGAAGTGAAGAGTTAATTTGCTACTTGGTAAGGTAAGACCTGAGGGTCCAGTGATATCTGGTGTATACCCAGTACTGAATATCATTTGGCAGAGTGACAGTACCACAATTGTCGATTGAAGTAATAAGTATTTGGAGGTATTTAATGAGGTAATAAGTTCTTGAAGTGTTTGATGACTTAAGAAACAAATTGCAGTTCTGTTTTGTCTGAGTGAATCTAAGATGCATCTTATCCAATCACTGTGTTAATAAATATTGAATTAGTAATCTACGTCTACGAGTATCACCACTCTATCCTTTCCCACATTGGTTCTCAGAAAATAACTAACTCACGTGCCTAGAAGCTCGCTACCTAACAGTTAACTAAGAGATGTTATATTCTAGAAAATCCTGGGTGGTGGCAGGCTACCGTTGTAAGTATAATAAGTGTGGTAATAACAAAGACATGGTTTCCCAGGTTAATCCATGGTTTAGAATATAACTAGAACAAAATATATGGATGAGATCATAATATATGACAGGAAATGAAAAGAAAGAACATTGACTTGGAAAATATAAGCAGAGAAGCATACAAGTTACTTATATAAGAATATATAAGAATATAAGGTATATAGAGATAAAGAACATATAAGAATATAAGCAGGACTATATAAAGTAAGTATGTGTGTAAGGAACTGAAGAAGGATAAGTATATAAAACAGGATACTCATTGGAAAGAATGCTACAGAACAAATAAGTATATGAATAAATAGAATACTAACAACAAAATAATATCTGTATGGTAAATTATTAAAAAGAGGAAACTCGGCCCGTTACAACAATACCACAATTGTCGATTGAAGTATTTGGAGGTATTTAATGAGGTAATAAGTTCTTGAAGTGTTTGATGACTTAAGAAACAAATTGCAGTTCTGTTTTGTCTGAGTGAATCTAAGATGCATCTTATCCAATCACTGTGTTAATAAATATTGAATTAGTAATCTACGTCTACGAGTATCACCACTCTATCCTTTCCCACATTGGTTCTCAGAAAATAACTAACTCACGTGCCGAGAAGCTCGCTACCTAACAGTTAACGAAGAGATGTTATATTCTAGAAAATCCTGGGTGGTGGCAGGCTACCGTTGTAAGTATAATAAGTGTGGTAATAACAAAGACATGGTTTCCCAGGTTAATCCATGGTTTAGAATATAACTAGAACAAAATATATGGATGAGATCATAATATATGACAGGAAATGAAAAGAAAGAACATTGACTTGGAAAACATAAGCAGAGAAGCATACAAGCTACATATATAAGAATATAAGGTATATAGAGATAAAGAATATATAAGAATATAGAAGAATAAGGATATATATGTAAAGAATTGAAGAAGGATAAGTATATAAAACCGGATACTCATTGAAAAGAATAGCTGGATGGTAAATTATTGAAAAGAGGAAACTCGGCCCATTACACTCGCTCCTCCTCCGCCTGCCTGGCGAGCATGGAGACCCACAAGCTGTCCTTCTCTGAGCGTCCTCACCAACCAGCTCTCTCTACATCACGCTTGTAACCATGCTGCCTTCCCAGCACCAAGCTGCATTGTACATCCAATACAACATGTATATAGAGAGCACATTGTGAGTTTCCTTTCTCCATCCCATCCTGAGTGTGAACCAAACATGCTAAACCCCACAAATGGTGACTCCCGGAGATTCGCACTCACGCAGGATGGAGGAGAAACTGATCACGCTCCCAGTCTTCAAGCAACATGGAAGACTGGCTTATCCACACAGAAGCAGCTCTCATCGGCTCTACAACTACTGTCTCTACACCGCAGGTTAGACACCCTAGAGCAGCTCTGCTACTCTAAGCAGACAGTCGCTCCTCTTCCGACCCCAGCACACCCGTCCTGCCTCAGACGCCGAAGCCCGGCCCAGCAGTAACCCCTGCCGACCCTGATGCGGCCCCTGCTCCTGACGCGGACCAACACACCCGTCCTGCCTCAGACGCCGATCCCGGCCCAGCAGTACCCCCTGCCGCTTCTCCTGACGCGGCCCCTGTTCCTGAGTGCGGACCCACACACCCCTCTTTTCTCCCTCAGGTACTCCCTGCTAATGTCCTGCACCCTGCTGCTGTCGTGGACCCAGCTGCTGTCACGAGCCCTCATCCGCTTCTGCTGACGCAGCCCCTGCTCCTGACCCAGGCCCACACACCCCAGCAGGCGCATCGGACGACTCTGTACCTGCCGTGAGGGAAGAACAAAATTCATCGCCTCCACACACCCTTTTTCTCCCTCTTTACTCCCACAGATATTGTGTATCTAGACAGTTGTGTCCAGCGACCGGCTCATCCACGCCATCGCCGTTGTCTCACATGAGGCATGCACCGCCCGTTCTGCCTCACATGTGCTATGCAACCCTGCAGACAACAAGTCTCCTACACCGCCTGGAGGGAAGAGGGAGTATTGTAGTGGATTTCTCCCCTACAAACGCTGTTTGTCGCTGAGTAGCCGACCCCGTGAATTCCCCAGTGTATGCCTCGTGGTCTGAGTCAACCAGCGCCGCCATACATCACCTGAGGTCAACTGCTAAGCCACGCCTACCCCCGCTATTTAAGACCTGACCTCGTGGTGACCGCTCTTTCTACCTACAGCCGCAGCCAGCAACACCTCCTCCTCCGCCACTGCCTGGCGGCCTTCGCTCCTCCTCCGCCTGCCTGGCGGTCCTCTCTCCCGCCGGCGAGAATGGCGACCCACAAGCTGGTCCTCTGAGCACCCTCACCAACCAGCTCTCTCTACATCATGCTTGTAACCACGCTGCCTTCCCAGCACCAAGCTGCATTGTACATCCAATACAACATGTATATAGAGAGCACATTGTGAGTTTCCTTTCTCCACCCCATCCTGAGTGTGAACCAAACAATCCTGAACCCCACAATATGTTACCAGTTTTCTTTTATTTTACAAAAAAGAACATTATTGTGTTAAATTCCATTGGTACATCTACTGCATAAGTATCTTAATGCCAATTTTCTGTTTATTATCCTGAATAAGCTTTGGTTGAAAAATACTGTTTTTATGGTTTAAAAATACTATTTTAATGCAATTAGTAAAAAAAAAATCGTAATACGCCCTTCCTCTTTCATGTATCTAAGGGTTGTTAATCCGGATCTTTATATTAATGCCGTAATACGCCCTTCCTGCTTACTCAAGGGTTGTTAATCCGGATCTTTATATAAATGCCGTAATACGCCCTTCCTGTTTCAAGTATCTAAGGGTTGTTAATCCGGATCTTTATATTAATGCCGTAATACGCCCTTCCTCTTTCAAGTCTCTTATCCTTATCTAAGGATCTTCTCAGAAGAACAATATTCATAAGTGTAATTTCCCGAGGTATAACTTGGTTAGTTTCCGGGACTTTCTGGTTATCCACTGCCGTGATATTTTCTAGGGTAATCCACTTATCTTATCTTTTTGACCATTAATTAATTTATCTAGGTTTTCTTAATGGCCACCTCAGGATTTGTTTAACTTGGTAGTCCTGGAGGAGTGGAAAAGCAAGATACCATTTCACAACTTGAAGCATGTGGAGGAGCGTGGAGAGGTTAATTTAAGACGTGCTGCTGAGCTGGCTGATGAGTACGCCTTGTTGGTGGAGTCACTGTGCCGTAGGGAACGTGGTACTTCCCTACATGTTAGGTCCTCCTCTGATGATAACCTTGGGGACGTGAGTGGTAGGTCGAAAGGTCCCACACCTACCCCCCTGATGCAACCAAGTTTACTTGTTCTTACTGTAAAAACCCAGGCCATACGGTCCAGTGTTGTAAACACCCAAAGTGTCGAACTGCTAAAAGTAGTTTCCTGGATCCCAAATCCAAACCAATAGCAACCACCAATGTGGAAAGGCCCCATCAGGATCTCTTCTCTTCATTCACCTATGAGGGAAAAATTTCAATCATAGAGGGGTCTCGTTCTTTCCCTATTCGTATACTACGTGATACGGGCGCAGCACAATCCATCCTCCTGTTTAACGTCATTCCTGATATATCTACCGCATTTACTAATGAGTGTTCTAATTTCAGATCTCTCATCCCATTCTTCCTATCCTTTCGCTAAAGTGCACCTCCAATGTCCCTTGATTACTGGGGAAGTGCAAATAGCCATTAGGAAAGACCCAATGCCTGTGTGCGGCATTCATTTATTATTGGGTAATGACTTGGTAGGAGATCTAGTGGTTCCCAACATAAAGACAGTCGACTCTCCCTTACCTGTCAACTCCACCACTGACCTTGAAGAAACTATTCCTCCCCTTTTCCCATCTTGTGCTGTCACCCGGTCACAGAGTGTGCGAAATAATCCCTCTTCATCTGAAACCACCTCCAATATCTTCCTACCCACGGAAGATCTGTACAATAAGACCATTAGTAAGGATGAGCTCATTACAGCCCAACAATCTGATCCATCTTTGTTCAAACAGGTGATGGAAGACCTCAGTGTGGACCATTGTACATCTTCGGCTTACCACCCACCGTCCCAAGGTTGCTTGGAACGGTTCCATCAAAACTTTCAAATCAATGCTAATAAACTATCTCCCCCTCAACTATATAATCCATACTCCTGATCGCAGGAAAGATTCACAACTTGTTCACATTAATCTCATGAAACTTTACCATTCCAGGCAGTCAGAGGAAGACATCCCAGAGGCTATAAGCCAACCTGTATTGCATACGGTTTTGTCAGGGCCGGAGCCGGAGACAGATGACATGGACCTATTGGAGAATTTAGACTTCCCTCTACCTAAAGAAAACCCTGCTAACAGTCACATACTCAACAACTTGGATGAGTATTTTTCTGTTCTGAATCCATCTCAAGCAAAAGATCTCACCAAGTTATTATCGACATTTCCTAAAGTCACGTCAGACCTCCCAGGGTTTTGCAATATACTTAAACATGATATTAAGCTAATCTCAGATGATGTACAACCCATTAGGCAATCAGCATATCGACTAAATCCACAAAAAAGAGAGATTATGAAAAAGGAGGTAGATTTTTTGTTAAAACATAACTTAGCTGAGCCTAGTACCTCCCCCTGGGCTTCACCTTGCCTTCTCATTCCAAAACCCGATAGCACTTTTCGTTTCTGTACCGATTATCGTAAAGTGAACCAGGTCACTGTCTCAGACTCCTACCCTTTACCTTTGATTGAAGATATAATAGACAGCATAGGCTGTGCCAAATTTATATCTACCGTGGACCTGTTGAAAGGATATTATCAAGTGGGACTCACGGATAGGGCAAAAATAATCTCAGCATTTATAACTCCATTTGGTCTTTTTCAATATTTGGTTATGGCGTTTGGCTTTTCTAATGCTCCGGCCACATTCCAGAGGGCCATCAATTACCTAATTCAGGACCTAGGTGGGACGTTCGCCTACCTGGATGACCTGGTGGTGGTGTCGGACGGCTGGGACGAACATCTGGTGCGTTTGGAGATACTGTTGGCACGACTGCAAGAGACTGGATTCACCATAAACCTGGCTAAATCTGCTTTTGGCCGGGCCTCAGTGACTTACCTGGGACATATCGTTGGGCATGGTATGGTGAGACCCAAGGACGCAAACGTTAAACCATCTTGTCCTTCCCCACTCCAAGGACGAGGAAGGAACTCATGCGCTTCCTGGGGATGTGCGGCTACTACCGTCGGTTCTGCAGTAACTTCTCCAGCGTGGCCGGACCCCTCACAGACCTTACCAGTTCTGCGGTCCCTTACATCTGGAACCAGAGGTGCGACCAGTCTTTCCACCGCCTCAAAGCCTTCCTTGCCTCCAAGCCTGTAGTCCACCCCCCTGACTACACCTTGCCCTTCCATCTGCAAATCGACGCTAGCGGTGTCGGAGTGGGGGCTGTGCTCCTACAACCCGACCCAACCACTGATGTCCTTCACCCTGTGGCATACTACTCCGCCAAGTTGAAAAAACATCAGACCAACTACTCGACCATAGAGAAGGAGGCCCTGGCTCTGGTGTTGGCAATAAAGAAGTTTGAATGTTACCTCCAGTCTTGCCCACAAACAACCCTAGTCTTCACCGACCATAACCCACTCACGTTCATCCAAACCAACAAGACCTCCAACCAGCGAATCCTCTGCTGGGCTCTCCTCACCCAGCCCTATAATCTACAAGTCCGGCACATAAAGGGGGTGGACAACCTGATTGCAGACTCCTTATCCCGAGTTCCAGTGGAAATGCAGCAGCTACTCTCCAGACGCACCAGGTGATCACCTCCTTCGCGCCCGCGCTATGGAGGTCTTTGGAGGGGGGGTGTGTTACGAACCCCTCCACCAATTGTCCTGATCTACCTACCCAGCACCACGAGCAACGCCATCTAGGGACGAGACACGAGTATGACTCGTCTTAGTTACCACTCCGGGGTTTCCCTTCTCCATATCCTGGTTGTTGCGTCACTTCCTCCAAGTCTTCTTTGTGAGCTCCAATTCGAGGAGAGGACACTACACTCTGGGAAGTGACCACAGGATCACCTATCCTGGAAACCTACGGCACAGTGACTACCTACCGTCTTCTACAATACTCAGCCTTGCTCGTCAGCCATCTCAGCTCCGCACTTAAGTATTTGTAATCTTATATTGCCTCCCCCACGTCCACTTGCTTCAAAATTGTTTATGTTGTATAAATATGTATATACTGTTAATGTTTAGGTTAAGTATGGTTAAGGGTAAATTATAGATAGCTGAATATTTTGTTAAGGAATTTATGGTACTTTATTATACACAACAAAAACTCGCATCCTTTGTCTACCCTTTTATAGTCCGATTGTCTTTGTTTTTTGTTGTTGTTGCCTGTTGGGATCTGGGTAGACTTTTAACTATATTCTAAATCCCCAACTCGTAACAATATATATATATATATACACAGTCATGCGCCGGTTAACGTCCTAGATACAGTAAGTTCTTGGAAACGTGACACGTGACGTTAACCGAAATGGACGTTGTCCGATCATCACATAAACTTTTTATTTATACTTACGTGTATGTGGAATACTATATACGTACATATACACTTTTACTCTTAAATCACTACTGTAATGTGATACAGGTGATTAATTTTTATCTCTTGTGCATAATATATGACCGTTATATTAAAATTATTCACTGTTTTACAAGGATTCCAGCAACGCCAGCAGATGGGGGGGAGAGAGAGGGTGGTGTAGTTAGTCCATTGTTTACATCCTGTGTGCGAGCATGTTTCTCATCCCAGCAGTTGGATTTAACTTTTACAAACATACAGTAAGTACAGTACAGTGCAGTACCCTTATTCAAGATGACTGGAAAGAGGCCATCAAGTTGGAAGTGACTGCAGTAGTGCAAAAAAAAGCTGCAAATGCATTACATTGGATATTAAACTTGACGTTTCAAGAAGGTTTGATGCTGGAGAAAAACTTAGCCAGATTGCAAAAACATTAGGTCTTGCTACTTCAACAGTGGGAACAATACGTGATAATAAGGACAAAATTAGGTCAAGTGCTCAAGCTGCTACTCCATTAACTGCTCGAACCTTAGGTTAGAAGTGATGTGATGCTAAATATGGAACGACTCCCGAGTGTCTGGATTGAAGATCAGACTAAACGCAATGTGCCACTAAACACTATGGTTATTCAACAGAAAGCCATAAGTTTATATAATGATTTGCAGGAGGAGGAAGGTGCATCTTCTGAGGTTAAACCTTTTCTGGCTAGTAAAGGCTGGTTTGAAAGGTTTAAGAAGCGCCTTAATTTACACAACATAAAAATGAGCGGTGAAGATGCCAGTGCTGATACAGATTCTGCTAATAAATATCCTGTTGAGCTGAAGAAAATTATTGATGAAGGAGGTTACACACCAGAACAAGTGTACAATGTTGATGAGACTGGGCTTTTCTGGAAGCGCATGCCTGCTAGTATTTCCATTGAAGAAAAATCAGCACCAGGCTTTAAAGCATCCAAAGATCGTTTAACACTTCTTCTGGGAGGAAATGCTTCAGGTGACATGAAATTAAAGCCCCTACTTGTGTATCACTCAGAAAATCCATGGGCTCTCAAGGGCTATGCCAAGGCTAATCTACCTGTGATTTGGCATTCCAATAAGAAGGCTTGGATGACTATGACCCTTTTCCAAGACTGGTTCACTAACTATTTTTGTACCTGCTGTAGAAAGATATAATGCCAGGCATAACATATCTAATAAAGCATTGCTCCTCTTAGACAATGCACCAAGCCACCCAGTGAATTTAAATGATCTTTCTGATAATGTGAGAGTGGAGTACATCCCCAAGAACACAACTTCCTTGCTCCAGCCAATGGATCAAGGTGTGATAGCTAACTTTAAGGCATATTATCTTAAGAAAACTTTTTTGCAGCTCATAAAAGCAATTGATGGTGAGGATAAACCTACAATTAGGGACTTCTGGAAAAAGTTCAACATCTTGGATGCTGTGGATAATATAGCCGAGTCCTGGGATGAAGTGAAAACCTCAGCTAAGAATGGTTCATGGATAAACATATGGCCAGAGTGTGTCCATGAATTTCAAGGTTTTTCACAAGCTGAAAGTCTACAGCAAATTCAACAAGACATTGTGACACTTGCAAATAATGTAGGCTTTGAAGAAGTAATAGAAAATGATGTGGTTGAGTTGCTAGAATCCCATAGAGAAGATTTGACTAATGAAGATCTGATGATGCTGGAACAAGAGCGAGCTGCAGGACAAGAAGAGGATATAGAATCTCCACCCACCCCACTTCAGTTGACAACAAAGGATGTCTAAAGTGTTTGCACTAATACAGGAAGGTCTGCAAATCTTTGCTGATAACGACCCCAACCATGAAAGGAACATCAAGATTGCAAGAGCAGTTAACAATGCTCTCAGTTCCTACACTGAGCTGTGCAAGAAGGTGCGCCATAAACGTCAAACAACTTTGGATGAGTTATTCATCCTCAGAAAAAAGCTGAAAGCAGATGATGAAGCAGATGATGATTTACAGGGCAGGGCAGAAGAGAGTAGTGCTCCTCCCTCTCCCTCCCAATAACTTCCTTTGCACCACCAATCCTCACGCAGCAGTCAACATCTTTTGTGGTAAGTACAGTACAATATTCTTATTTATTCGAACTTTATTTCTCTTCATATTACATGTATATGATGAATTATTTAATGTACTGTATTGTATGTGTTTATAAATATTTATTTTCATTCATATAAGTGCATGAATTACGTTTTTGGGGCCAAAAAAATTCCGTAGGAACGCATCTCCAGTTTTATAATGGATGTCAATGGGAAAATAGGTTTCGCATTATGGAATTTCGCGATACGGTCAATTTTCCAGGGATGGAACCCTTCCGTAATGCGGGGGATGCCTGTATATTATTTTTGGGATTTTCTACTACAGTACTGTACTATATTATTGTTTAATTACCAATAAATTGAGATGAAACAAAATACATTATGTAACCAATAAATTACATAATTTGGAAAGTAATATATGTGTGTGTATACCTTATGATAGGTTTAAATAATATACCTGATATATATATATATATATATATATATATATATATATATATATATATATATATATATATATATATATATATATATATATATATATATATATATATATATATATATACTGTATATATATATATATATATATATATATATATATATATATATATATATATATATATATATATATATATATATATATATATATATATATATATATATATATATATATATATCTTGATAAAATCACACGGGAAAATGGAAACAACGGAGTACTCTTAGCTTTGCCTTATTCACATATCTTCAGAGGCAACTGGATTACATGGACAGAGAGAGGCTTAAATATACAGGTGACCTAAAACATGAGGTCAGGTCATAATAATGATGACATCCACTAATCCCTCACACCACACGCTTATTGTGAATTTACATGATATATATATATATATATATATATATATATATATATATATATATATATATATATATATATATATATATATATATATATGTAACCGGTCGGAATTTGCTGGACTTTAATTTCTCACTTGACTTGGGGCTTATTAAAATTTAATAGATGGTAAAGGCAGTGGAAGCGCCCCTTTGAGAAAAATCCCGAACCAGCACAAGAACACTTAAATCTACTACACAAAATGAACTGTCCGTGACCCGTGGAAGGATAGCGTCTGTGACTGGGATGAATGAGACACACTGTAAAATTTAGACACTTATATTCCCTCCAACACTACAAACACAATCAAATAATGGTACACCACTATGCGCACCTCTTAACTTAAACTTTAACCACTACTCTGGGGAATAAAAGTTATACATGACATAGAAATTATTAGAAACACAGGCAACAATAAATTTGAAGTATTAAGAAATGTTGTTTGCACACATGAACAGGCCTTAAGGGCTTTCACAAAATAATATCAGTCACTTAGGAAATGGTACTAAAAAATAAGAAATTAAATACTCTACAATGAATAGGCCTTAAGGGCTTTCAGCAAAATAATATCACTCAACAAAATTATAGCACCCCAACAGGTGTACACTTCCTAACCTAACCTAACCACTGCTCTGGGAACAAGGTTATACCTGAGATCAGAATTATGAAGAATTAGAGGCATTAAAAGAATCAAATCACAGTATCACTCTGGTTCCACTTAATGGCACAAACATTAAAAAAAACACTACTATAAAAATTATTTAAGAAATATTAAACTACACACGTCAAGATAATATCAGTCTGAGGAATGGTGTTAACTACACCCGTGATAAGGAAGATAAAATGTTCCTCTAGGTATCTCCTAGAGTCCTAGACTCACGGTCTCAGTGTGTGACCATTAATATACTCAGATAGCCTCAGTGTACTCCCAGTGCATCCATGGGCAGGAAGAGAGTGAGCCAATCAGACCTTGTGCAGTTGAGAGAAACTTTAGCTTCCCGTTAGCAAGAGGGTTTCACTAGCTGCTCGGGACATGTGGGGTTGTGCACCGGAGTGGTAAGAACTGATCACCCACTGCTGATGCTGGTCCCGTGTCGTGTTAGTTGTCGGGAGCACTCGTTCACTCAAGAGATCCTTTGCTACCCCGCTAAACAGTGACAGGCCTACACTGATCGGTCCAATGGCGACAATCGCCACCCTCAATCATCAACGGCAGTCTCAAACGACAGTCAATCTCTCGCAGTCAACTCCGGTCAACTCCAATCAACTCCAATCAAGTGGGTTCTGACGGAAACCCTGAAATGAACTCACTGTTAGCTCTAGTTTACTTTATCACTGCCCTATCTAACCCTGTCTGAGATCGAATGAGACTTACTTGTTATACTGCAATAGCGCAGCACAGGTGACTAGGCCACGTGACTATTTCTGATGGACGCGCGGAACGTCTTGTCTGTGTGAATGCTCTCCGGGACTGGGCCTAGCCAGCGTCGCGTCTCCCCAAGGCGCCAGCTTGGGCCTACGTGATATATTTTCCGCCTAACTAATAACTCCTTGGGACACCCGTAACATTACCCAGACTGCTAAACGATCTATAATAATTTCAAATTCAATAACAGTCCCTCAACTTCATGAATCGCATCATTATTAATTCGGCAAACCACATTTAATATCATATAGGCCTAGTTCCGCAGTCTCTCGCTACGAGCAGGCAGCGCTCCCTCCCCTCAGATGACCTTGAACGCTCAGTATCACTCATGGCGGGGCATTTGAAATTACTCTGAAATTTCTGAATATTACAATCGACCCCCCTAAAAAAGACAGCACTGTCCTCATGTGCTGAGAAAACATGCATACGACCCCCCTAAAATTTTGTTCTAAGGACTGCACCTCACCCCTTTTGCTAAATGCAGCATTCCCGTCTTCTCTTCTCTCCTTTTCTCTCCCGCTAACACTCGACCCCCCTAAAAAAAGACAGCACTGCCCTCATGTGCTGAGAGAACAACTTAGAACCCACCTTCAACTCTGTACTATTCCACTCGCAGCTAGCAACTCCATTTCTTCCTAGCCCAACTCAATCCAACCAGAACATCACACTCCCCTTTTGCCTGGCCCTTAACTAGAGAACCAATGTCAAAATTAATACCAGCCCAAAACAAACATGCTCTCCTTTGGCCTGGCCCTTGAACTAAGAGGAACCAGTGTCAAAAAAAATACACAGTCCAAAACAAGCATGCTCTCCTTTTGCCTGGCACTTGAGCTAAGAGGAACCAGTGTCAAAACAATACTCAGTCCAAAACAAACATGCTCTCCTTTTGCCTGGCCCTTGAGCTAAGAGGAACCAGTGTCAAAACAATACTCAGTCCAAAACAAACATGCTCTCCTTTTGCCTGGCCCTTGAGCTAAGAGGAACCAGTGTCAAAAAAATACTCAGTCCACGTCTCCGAACCTCATGCCGGCAGACCAACCCTCTGAAAATGTACCAGTCCATCTTAGTGAGGCCCTGGACATTACAACCGTACTCTCAATCCCGCTCATGACAGCAACTCAATCCCGCTCATGACAGCAACTCAATCCCGCTCATGACAGCAACCACTACTCAACGCACATCTCTGACCTAACCATCTCTCCAATCCCCTCTGCCCTACTCACAACTCCTCCAACTCACCCCCTACAACCTGCCTTTTCTCATTACCATGCACCCTAAACTGTAATCGGTCGGCTTCGTCTTGTCTCTCAGCTGGAGGGCTCGATCAACCTCTCTGAACTACTTACGTACCCCTATATTTCCCACTTGGACCTCACACTTCCTTGACTGCTGGACGTGTGCCTGACATTCACCCCTTGTTTCCTCCCTGAACTGTTGAATGTGTGCCTGAGACTCCCACTTGAACCTGTTTACCTGTGCTTGATAATCCCTCTTTAGGTCTCCGAACTCCTCTCTCAGCTGTACCAAGGTCCCGCGGCCGTCTCTCTTCCTACTCATACACATCTCTACTGTCAAGCCTAACCAACTCAGTCCGGGCACAAGGATGAGCATCAGTTGTCAGTCCTGTTTCAGGCCCAAACGTTACGTTCCCACCAAACTCCCTACGAAAGCAGGCAGCCCTCCCTCATTAGATTAACCTCAAATTTCAGTATCACTATATGGCATTTGAAATCCCATTCTTGAAATTTCTGAATATTTATTTATATATATATATATATATATATATATATATATATATATATATATATATATATGTATATATATATATATATACACTAAAGTTATATGAAAATACAGTAAGAAAACAATAACTGTAAATCCTGCTCCTTGATGACTGTTAACTGAATCTTTGCAGCACAACTAGTTGGCTTCTGATGTAATGTTTGACTTGACTCAATTACATCAAAAGTACTGGTGATGTTCCTATGGATCAATGATTTGAGCATTCTGTAATGCTATTTCCTCTCTAATGAGTTCTGCCAGATTCTTGAATCCCTGCAAATAAGAAATAATCACCCACTAGCATCAACAATATGGAATTGGAATACAGTACCGTATTATCTTAAAACAGAGGGAATTTTTGCAGACTGAGATTTTTCCAAAAGTAACCTTCATGGCTAAATACACATTCAACTAAAGTCCAGTACTGTACTTAAGAAAAACTATGAAACTTCTCACTAGCAAGAAAAGCAACAAGCGGGGAACTGTTGCCTTTGTCACAACTTAAAATGAATGCAAAGTTTCAGTTGTTTCTATCACGTTTGACTGAGAGTACGATATGAATAGCATTTAAGTGTTCACTGAGATTGGACAAGAGAACATCACAGCCAAAGAGCGTCTCTCACCATTCAAAATTAATTTTCATGAACAAACTCTTCTTAGTAATTCTGAAGCTAAGATATGATGTGATCTTGATAACCTGCAGGAGGGAAAATATCAAGCCAATTTAAATGTATTTTGTTATTGAAAATTCTGCATTGCTTGAAAGTAATCAATATTGTCATGATTGCTTGTGAGAAAACCAAGAATAAGAAAAAAGATACACTCTTCACTGATTAGTTAATAAAAAAATCTCCAGTCTTGGTCAATGTTTTAAAATAGTGACAACTAAAAATATGATGCATAGACACAGCATATTTAAAACTTACAGTCTCACAACTAAGCTTGTACTTGGGCATCCAGCTATAGTATGGCCGAGAAGTATAATAGGTAGCCATAGCGATCACTTGATTAGGTAACATATAACTTCTATTTGATAAGGATACTACAGTACTGTACTGTATTTCATTCAATGGGGAACAGTTTTAACTAAAGGAAATTTAATTAGTTAATATCTCTTTTTTAAATACCTATACAGTACTGTACCATGTATGTATGAAGGAGCAAATATTGAACAACGAATATAGAAAAAACATCCAATATCATGCAGTCAAAGAATTCAAGCCATAAATCAACAGGATACAAATACATTATTGACAAATATTTATGAGATGTAACA
The DNA here is from genome assembly GCF_018991925.1 of Homarus americanus. Lineage (NCBI taxonomy): Eukaryota > Metazoa > Arthropoda > Malacostraca > Decapoda > Nephropidae > Homarus > Homarus americanus. The sequence continues at coordinate 5,085,668 of NW_024734615.1, read as the reverse complement.
ATAATAAACTACAGTACAGTATTTTCACTGTGTCAAGGAACTTAGTGAATTGATGAGATTTTGAAAACCTCATGTTATAAACTTATTTATAATTAAGATAACAGATCACTTATACAGTACTGTACTTAAAATATTACAGTGAATTTACGGTTTCTTCATCCATTTCACCCTGGTTCTGAAAATTTATTCCTGTAAAAAAATTTAAATTAATTAAGAAAAAAATATTGTATGATATTTTCACCTTCATCAACTGGTCTGCAGTGGCACAAGAGAAGGCTGCCCTCATGTACTGGCATGGCTTGTTGGAATCCGCCATGAAGTATTTACCAGGAACAAGCACAATGTTCTTCTTTACTCCTCTTTTCACTAACATTGAGGTAGTGTCTGCCACCTTTGGCACCTGGAAAGACCAAGTTCAAGACAAACCACCACACTTCTTAACTTCTGATTGATAATGAATATTAGGTCTCGAGTATATTTCATTAGAAGTAACATAATAAATGAAATGAATGCTTAAATCCTAAAATCTCATTTTATAACTGAGGGGAGTATAGGTTGGCCTCTCCAATCAAGGGGGATACAATCATTAGCAAGACCATGCTTGAAGGACCCATTAGATGGTGGAGTAGAGGATAAGTTCCTATCCAAACTTTACCCTAGAAGACCTACAATTGAAGTACAGTATACAAAGTTAAATAAATGAAAGCAGTAATGTCCTATAAGCTTTATATTCTACTGTAATTGTGAGAGCATAAAAAGTAATACTGTACAGTAATTTCAACACATAAACTACAAAAATATATGTACAGTACTGTACTGTACAGGGATCCTTCATTACCCAAATGTTTGCTATCCAAATATTATATTCTTAGACATCCTTTTCACTATCCAAAAGCTAATCAGATCGAAAACTCATATAAATTCAAATCAACCCACCCATCCTCACCCTCTTGTGATAAGCCCTGACAGCCCTCCAATAAGATAACGTACCAACTGTACACTATATTTTATTTATAATTTAGCAATTAGTTAAGCAATTACAATACAGTACAGTAGTTAGATACTGATTGGTTTTTTAGTTGTTTGTGAAATGATTTAAGTTTTTAGGTATAATACCTTGTACTGTACAGTAGCTAAAACAACGATCTGTGCATACTTTGTGGGAAACAATATGAGACCATGGACGATAAATTTTGGTATATGAGGGCTGTCACTAGTCACACGTAAAATTTTGGAGCATATCGACCCCCACTTGCACAGATGGTTGTTTTAGCTACTGTACATGTATTGGGGTTTTCTTGTTGTTGGGAACCTAACCCTATTTTTCTCATTTGTTCTGTTTTTTGCTTACCAAATGGTTTTGAGGGGAACCTAACCCATTCGGATAAATCAAAACATATAACAATAGGTATTTCCTGTGAGTGATATTACAAAAGATTAAGCAAAAGAACAGGTAAAGTATATATATCCAGTAGTATTTTCCAGAATTATATGAAAATCTACAGAATGTGCAAAGGCAGTATCTATTTTGGTACAATTGTTAGTGATGGTTTAACAATAGAGAAGGTTTTTGTGACGAAAAAAATTATTCTAAAGACAATGAAAAATATCAGTGAAAAGTGTTTTTGTTTTTTTGTAAGCAGAAGACAGTTTTACTGGGAAGAGTAGTACAGTATACATACCTGTACACAAGATTTATTTACTAAATGATAATGTGAACAAAACTTCCACATAATGTCACTTTCATATACTGTGTAGTTTTAATTAATCCATCTCACCACTTATTAGCTTACTACAAGTTACTAGTCAGTCAGGCTAGTCCAGTGTAAGCACAAGAGAAAATCGAAGTACCCAAAGAAAACCTGTCATGTCTGATTGGTTATAAGATTTTCAGGATCATCAACTTTACCCACAAGGATACTAAGGCAATCAGCACATTGCTTTTGAATTGGAGCACAAAAGTTAAAGTAGCAATTAGTGTTGTGAAAACACTAAGTCCAAACTTGACCAACACTGGCACATGTTTAGGTACAGTATTTCCAGAAGTCCAATCATGCCCAGTGCTTACCAATAATGCATAACAAACAAGAGGCTGTCTAACTGACTGGTGAGCTAGCAAGTGGTAAAGAGTTTTTGTAAGTAAAAATAAAACTTACCTTTAACCACAAGAATATGCCTCCCTTTGGAACAATCCATTCACATAAACCTGAGAAGAAGTGACTGTGAGACAGTTTTAGTAAAAAGTTGTTTTATTAATTAAGGTGACAAGTGCAAGAAACTCAGTAAACTGAAGGCTGTAGAAAAAAACAGCATTTTGCTTGCTCCAATAAGATGAGCAAAAGCTGTCTCTAATCTTTCAAGATACTGTACAGTGTAACATAATACTTTTGGAAGATTTTATGTATCTGATAATTTTAGAGTCAATATTAAGCTATTTCTTTGAGAAGGCACTGATCAAGAAACACCATGTAAATGAAATACAAAAAGTAAAACTTTTCAATTGCATACTGTATACCATTTCATTCAGTGTTCCATGATGTGGAGCAGGGTGCCACAACTAAACATTCTATTACCAATACAGAACTGTACATTCACCACAAATCTTTATTTGCAATTTAATTTTGGAGGAGAGTTTCAGCAACTGATGCTTAATTGCTCCCAATACATATCTATAATCTTTCCTGACTTGCACTAATCTCACACAAAGAAGTACTTATACCTTCATTACACATAAAAAAATACTGCCTGTAATGTCATGTGCATGCACACATCTCTTTCCCTTTATACAGTTTCATTCATAGTAGTTTCGCTAGTAAACAATTTATTTTCCATCACCCAAGTATCTTTCTGAATGGATTATGCATTACATGCATTTCAATTTCCCACACCGAGTTTGGGGAGTGATTGTGGGAAGCTCTTACTTGCCAAAGCACTTGTGGTGCTTATAGTGTGAAGCCATTCTAAACCTGCAAACTTAGTTCCTAAAGTTGTGAAACTACTTAGCACAAGGTGAATCCTCCACTCCTAAGCCAATCAGTCAGTGGTGAGGAGGATAAAGTATAAAGCATCCTTAGCCAAACCTGTAAGATGAATCTCAGCGGCTTGTATTGCAACATCTCTCTTGTCACGGTAGAATTGGTGGAGGTTTACAACGTACTTCTTAAAGCCATCTTCTCCCCACTCTTGTAGTAATGTACTTATTATCACCTACAAAAACATATTTCATCTTATTATTTCATAAACAGAAATACAAATACTGTACTGTGCAGTAATACCCAAACAAAAACTAATTCACTATTACCCTCTTTTCTTTTAATTCTACCAGTATATCGTAATTAAAAATTATGAATTGTAATGACCCAGGTGCACTTGCCATTTTATTTTATTATTATTATTAATGTTATTGCAGAGCAGGTTAAGAATGTGGGTGGAAGACAAGACTGCACCAAATGCCTTTAAGTTAGTTTATCATCATGGAGTAAGCAAGAAGCATCTTTAACCACCTCAAGGAAGAAGGTAAGGGATTGGCAACAGACACAATTATAAACAAAAGAGAGTAGTGTGACATATTCAAGTGTGTCATTCAGGAGGGTTGACACTACTACAACAATAGCATCTCCTTCAACACTTAATAAATTATATTCCTGTATATTAAGTGGCTCCATATACAGTAACTGTACCCTGGTTTATTCTTTAATCAACTGTCTATGAGTACCAGTAGCCAACTTAAGCCTATTGTACCATTCATAGGTATAGTACTGTATCTCCATATCAACTACAGTATAGTGGCCCCTCGGTTAACGAACTCAATCCGTTCCAGAAGGTCGTTCGTTAACCGAAACGTTCGTTAACCGAAACCATTGTTTCAATGGGTTTTTGGGTAATTGGTTCCAGCTCACCGAAAATTTCCTAAATTCAACAAAAATGGTAGAAAAGTTCACTTACTTTGAGGTGTGTATGTAGAAGGCTCCTGGATGATGATGATGATGGGATTTAGAATGGGGGTGGAGGAGAAGGAAGAAGAGAAGGCATTGGGGTGGAAGAGAAGTCACCCCATGGTGCCATTTCACCCATAAAATTTTAGCTCTCTGGTTTAAGTCAAGATTATTTTCTTTAAATCAACGCTGCACTGCATTATATATTGTCAATATATAAAATATATTTCAAAATGACCAATAATTTGCTTGGAAACACAGAAAAAAAGCGTTTAGTTGAAGAGAGTCTCAAGCAAGATGTTACCTCCAGTGAAAACAGAAAGAGACTGACGCCTGTTTGCTGTGTTAAGAGGCTGGATGCCGCGCATTAAACTAGTCACTTTACCTTCAATTTTGTTCAATAATTGTTAAAATGATTAAAAAAATTGAATATTAAACTTTTAAAATTATTGAATAGTATAAACTTCTTGATATTTACAAAAATAGTAAGGAATTTAAGCCCTAGAACCGATTAATGTATTGGCGGACTGATACTAAAACTGGTTGCCCGGTCAGTGCAAGCGAAAACACGTTGAGGTCGGTTCATAAGAAGTTCGTTAAGCGAATTTTTTTTCGTTAACCGAATTGAAGATCCTTATGGAAGGCAGTTCCTTAATCGAAATTACGTTAACCGAGGTGTTCGTTAAACGAGGGGTCACTGTATGCTATAAAGACCCCATTGATGTTGATTTGCTGAATGCTCTCTTCTCAAGAAATGCATCTAAAGCTAAAGATAAAGAATCCATGAGAAGCAAACCAGGTCTAGGATTCTTCTCATTGTTCCAGCTAACTTGCTGGCTTTTCAAAGCATTGGCCCTGACAAGTACAGTACAGTACTGTACCTATACAGCAGTTGTGTGTGTGTAGCAATTTACAACCATCTGAGATCAAAATTTAAAGAATGGCATTATGTTATGTAGAAAATCAAATTAATCATAAATTTATTATAAAAAATCAGAATGATAAAAAAAAATTTGTACAAGAATTTTACCAACATATATATTGTAGTTATGTCACTTATGAGCATACTGTATTAGGTAACCACCTGAGAGAGCATGGGCCCACAAATCACACTGGTCATCATGTGAATATTCAATCTCTCCAGAAGCATTGCTGGTCCTGTCACATAACCAACACGTAGTCCTGCGCTGATTATCTTGGAGAAGGAGTCAAAGCGAAGCACTCTACCATCGGTGTCCAAACTTAGGAAACTGGGCGGGGGTTTCTATGTGCATCAGAGAGAATGATACTTTTGAAGTACATATATATATGATGATTTTTTCTATAAAGTTACAATCCTGACCATGCTATAGCCTGTGTATCAAAATGCAAGCCCAAGTGGACAAGCGCTTGTAAGAAATAAAGTTAATACAGTACAGTATTGCACAGTAATGTCATTCTTCACCCTCAAGAAGCAAATGGGGAGCCCAACATGCCTACCCACCATATTATCAATACTGTAACTGTTTAAGAGCCATAACTACAACTCAGCAGTTAATTATTTTTCCCAATTTTCCTTGAAATAAGATTAGAAAGTAGAGGAAGCAATCCTCAAGTTTTGCTTGGGTGTTATCACTATAAACATAGATTAATGCAGTTTTCAAAATTAAATTGCTGTTCTTTCACAATGTAAACCTATTTTCAATACCTTTACAGTATTTCCACTGTTTAAGATGAGAAGTTATCACACATAAATGTGAAGCTCATATGATATTTTGCATTTATTAAAACTAAATTGTAAGTTAAAGAAACTAGTTTTTCTTTCATAACTAACACATCCCTTTCTTTGGAAGATCTATGAATAAAGGTCAATGAATAAAACAGCTGCAATTAGTCACTGGTCTGGTTATATCTACTGTATTTCAGAAATAACCTTGCTAATAAACTACTGTAGTTGGATTAATCGCAAGATCTTTTATACATACCCAGATGGTCCATTTCTAGTATACATTTCCAGAGATGTCATACTACCTCAACACTTGAAATACTGCAATTCTGCTTAGTCTCAGATATGCCAAAGATTAGAAAATGATTTAACCATCATGATAAATAACACACTGTACACAGTAAAGCTACTAAAGTGGTGCTGACACTCAGAAACCTCACTTACTAGAGCATTTCCAACTGCCCAGTTTATGTCACTGAAGAACAGAGGATGAGTTAACAAAAGGATAAAAGTATGTACATCAGAGGGGACCAATCTATCATAAGTACAGATCTGAAACTGGTAGAATGCCATCCCACTCAATGTCACATCCTAACATTAAAAAAGTTAACAGTACAGTACAAATTTTTTTCAAGAGTTGTGAACTCGTGGAATTCCCAGCCAGCAATGTTGTGCATGCATAATGTGTCCAACTTTATGCCCAAAACTTACAGTACTTGCCAACAGTGTATAACAGTCATGAATGACCACCCAAGCAGCTAACAAGCCAATCAGCGGTGAAGAAGATAAAGAGATAAATTAAAAAGTAATATCGGAATGTGTTTATGTATATAAAAGTCTGTGCATATTCATTACTCACCAACACTGTGCAACTGAGAAAGGATTGATTTCCCCCTTTTTTTCTTTTTTACGGGGATTACCGGTAGCCCATCCGGGCACAGGTCACTGACCCACATCAGGGCCGGGGAGGGGGGATATTATAATAATAATAATAATAATAATAATAATAATAATAATAATAATAATAATAATAATAATAATAATAATAATAATAATAATAATAATAATAATAATAATAATACCGGTAATAATAGCCTAATAATAATAATAATAATAATGATTATAATAATAATAATAATAGCCATTATTATTATTATAAAAATTCATAAAATTAATAACAAAATACTAAAAAAAAAAAAAAATAATAATAATCATAAATAAATACAAAAACGAAAAAGTAAATCAAGAATGAGAAAGGATATACAGTCAACCCTCACTTTACACGGTCCCGCATTCCGCGTTTCCACGTTTACGCGGTGCCTTGCCAGAACCTCACGTGCTCACATTACGCGGTACGTGAACACCATTACGCGGAGTGTCCGGGGCGACGCTATTTTTAGATTCGCCCCACCCGCCACCCGCCTGCCTGCCTGCCTGCCTCTCCCTCCTCCTCCCTCCGCTTGGGCAAGCGGCGCGGTAAGGTTGCGCAGTGTGTGTCTTTGTTGCGTTATCACTGACGTCATATGACGTATCAGACCTGTGATTGGCCATGCATCCCTACCCCCCTCTGCTGCTAGCTGTAATTGGCTTAAAGTATTATGACGTGTCCACCCGGGGGAGGGAGGGAGGGAGGAAAGACGACGCTTGACCTAGCCGCGGCAGTTTCATCCCTCAAGGCCACTCCGTGTAAACGCGCATCCATTGTTCCGTAAAATGGCTTCCGCCGGACCACCACCCCCAGAGAGAAACCTTTCCTTACCTGGACCCAGCGGCACTAAACCAAAGAAGACACGACGTTCCTTAAGCTACGAGGTGAAGTATAGCATCATCCAAGAGTTGGAGAAAGGAACAAGGCAGGTTGATTTGGCGCGCCAGCATGGCGTGAACGAATCTACGATCCGGACTATAAAGAAGGATTCAGCCAAGATAAAGGAGCACATGAAGATCACAAAGTCTACAGGTGCTTCTATGATCAAGTATTTTCACAACCAGGTGCTTCTCAAGACAGAAAAATTACTTGTGAGGTACTTGGTGCGTCAGGCGCGACGGAACATGGCGGTCGACACGCGCTCTGTTAAGGACTACGCACGTGAACTGTACATGGCAGTGGCACGAAAGATGGGAACTTCAGAGCCCAAACCCTTTAATGCTTCCTCTGGGTGGTTACAGAGGTTTAAGATCCGGAACAAGATCACCAATATAAACATTGGTGGTGAAGAAGCGAGTGCTGATCGTGCTGCGGCTCGGGAATTTCCTCCGTTTTTACGTGAGATTATGGAGGAAGGACAGTACAGTGACGACCAGGTGTTTAACATGGACGAATCTGGTCTTTTCTGGAAAAAGCTACCTTCCAAGTCCTTCGTTGTGAAGAATGCCAGCAGGATTCTGGGCCGGAAAATGCAGAAGGAACGCATCACCGTCCTGTTTACCACCAATGCCTCCGGTACCTGTAAGCTCAAGTTATCGGTGATCCACACAGCACGCAAGCCGCACGCCTACAAAACAATGGACATGACCAAGCTAAACGTCCACTGGCTGACCGCACGTAAGGCGTGGATGTTCTCTACACTGTCCCTCTCCTGGTTTGATGACTGTTTTGTTCCCGATGTAAAAAAATTCTGTGAGCGACAGAATGTGCCATTTAATATTTTGTTGCTGCTGGACAACGCACCAGGACACTTGCCCCTACTGCTAGATCGTCACCCCAACGTAAAAGTGCTCTTCCTTCCTCCCAACACTACGTCTTTAATCCAGCCCATGGACCAGGAGTTGATTTGCAATGTGAAAGCTGCATTCTCAACAAAAAAATTCCAGCTCCTGAACGACTACACCAACACCAGGGAAGAGTTGCGTAACCTGAGTGACACCACCACCGATAACAAGAGCGAAGAAGATGAGGATCAACAGTTAGAACAGCAAAAAATACTCTTCAAACAATTCTGGAGAGTATTTAACATCAAGAAAGCTGTGGACTTCTTGGTGGAGTGATGGGATCAGCTGTCTATTGCTACAATTCGTCACGCATGGAGACATGTGTTGCATGGAATACCAGGTGAGAGGAGGAGTCAATCTGTGACTGGTGAGGTTCAGAATGTTGCAGTAGCAGTGGACCTTGCCAGAGAAGCTGCGCAGACTGTTACAGTTCCAGGCTTCTCCGAGACCACCAACGACGACATCCTGGAGGTGATCAGAGATCCTGAAGTGACTGCCGACGAGATGTTGGAAGAAGAACACGTCAGTGAAGAGGAGGAAGAAGGTGCGTCATTCTCCGAAGAACACAATTTAAGTCATAGTGATATTAAGGGTGCCATGGAGTGTGCAGAGAAGATGAAGTCCTTCCTTTCCCGCGACAATGACGATGACCGCTATGAAGTCTTCCATACCCGGCTGGTGCAGGCTATGGAGCCGTACATCAAGGTGTATCACGACAACATCAACGCCAGCCGTCAGCAAAGCATAACAGATTTCTTCGCCCGCAACCCACCACAGCCAGCCCAGTGAAGATGACTTTGAGGGATTTGTCAGGGAAGCCCTGACAACTGTAAGTGACAGTGATGGTGATTCACCTAGTAATGGTGATTCACCTGAGGGCCAGTAATCTGCCCTCTGCCTCGGAACCAGCCTCCATCCCCGTATGCCGACCCATCTCTTCTACTACCGTAAGTGTTACACCTAATTTTTAGTTTTCTAACCTAACCTTTATTTTTCCTATGTTAACCTTTATCTTTCCTAACCTAACCTCTTCTATATTACTTGTTTTTTCATACCATCATAAAGTTAAGATAAAATTTTTACTACAACATAGTTGTGTGTCGTCAAAAAGTGGAGTTTGGGGATCGGCCCGGACTCCATTTCAATTAATCCCATATGTTATGTTATTCACTTTACGCGTTTCTCACTTTACGCGGGACCCTCCGGGTTACATTAACCGCGTAAAGTGAGGGTTAACTGCACTGTACATTATGTATGTTGTGCAATAGTTGTCTGGGCGGGCGGGCGGGCGGGCGGGTCGTGTTGCGTCTCTGTAACAAAGCGTGTTCGGCATTCGGGCCTTCGATGTAGAGCGGCAGAAATTGGACAGTGATTCCATAAGATCGTCAAGATCGTCTTAATGATGTGAAAGTGTAAATCGATGTAGGGCTTTAATGCTAGACGCGATTGTATTTTTGAAAACTCAATTTCCACCGAGTTGGAGGTACAGCCAAGGTCACAGGCCTATAACCACAAAATCACTGCCACATAACAAAGCTTTTATTTTATTTTATTTTTTAAGGTGTTGTGGTCACAGCTGAGATAAAGGCCAACCAGGGAGTGTAGTACTGTGATTTTAGGTAAACCAGTTCATTGTGTCATCAGTGACCACAGAAGAGGCTGTAAATAACTTAAAGTGAATACATATTGGCAATCAAGCTGGTAAGGACCACTGCCAGCCTATTAATGTCATAGGTGCCACAGAGACTTTAAATTTTATTTTGTTTGTGTGCTTTCTCAAGGACTGAAACTGTGTTTATAATACACCACTCACAGGGAGATACAGTGTACACAGTGATAGTTCATAGTGTCATCAGTGACCGCTGAAGTTGTAAATAACTTAAAGCGAGCGCTCACTAGCAAGCAAGCTGGAAAGGCATCGTACCAGCTGAAACCAAGTCGTGTTATAGGTGCCACAGAGACTTTAAAATTTATTTTGTTTGTGTGCTTTCTCAAGGACTGAAACTGTGCCTACAATACACCATTCACAGGGAGATACAGTGTACTCAATCGCAGACGACAACTCTATAGGCAACAGAGAGTAGCTAAGTACTTTTTCTCTCTGTACTTTTTTAAATAGATGTAGATCTATACACAGTCTGCACCCCCCCCCCCTCCCACAGCAACAACAACAACCATGAGTTTGATATGTGATTACTGCAGGGAGACGTCGAATATGGAGGATATAGGCCTGACTAATGCAACGTTTAGACGTTACTAACTGCCGTAAAGCATGAAGGCTGTTGCTGGTATTGCCCTGGCTGCATAGTCAAGGTGAATGAAGCGATTGCAAGCCATAAGGGAACGAGTTCTCTAGGGACGAAAATAGATGAAGCTGGAGCCCTGCTGGTTGACAAACTGGAGCAAGTTGGGAAAGAGATCCTTGCTAAGACTGAGGAAGTAGCCGATAGAATGGAGGTGATTGCTAAGAGGAGTTATGCTGACGTATTAGGAGGGCCACGGGAGGGGGCGGGGAGTAATGCAGGATCAGTACAGGCTCTACAACAGCTTGGGACTTTGAAGAAGTGTGTCGAAGAAATGAAAATTAACAGACCTACTGTTAGGGGAGAGGAGGAACACCAGGAATGTCTCCAGCGCAGGAACAATGTAATAGCTTTTGGAGTCCCAGAGAGCCAGGCGGAGGGAACTGTGAGTAAGGAAACACGATAAGGTACTGTTTCAAAATATTTGCAGAGAGGTTCTGAAGATTCCATCAACCCCTCAGGATGTGAGGAGGCTGGGACAAAAGCAGGGGGCTAAGCCTCGCCCCCTCAGGATCACACTAGTGAGTGAGGAGGAGAAATGGCAGGTTATTCGGCAGGCAAAAAACTTAGCAAGGAGCGAGGCATTTCGGGATGTATTCGTTCACCCAGACCGCACGGTAATGCAGAGGGAACAGCACAAGAAGCTCCTGCAGGACTTGAAGCACAAGAGGGAGGAGTCGAGGAGGAACGGGGACAGGTGTACATGGGTTATACTCAGGGGGAGGGTAGTGGAAACAAGTGTGCCGACACAGGGCCAGGGGGCAGCAGTGCACCCTCCACCCACTCAACCCCCCACCCGGGAGGCGGCACCAGCTCAGCCTACTGGCCAGGAAGGGGCGAGCGCCGTGTAAACAATGACATTTCTAACCACACCCTGCAAAATACAGTGTACTTAGTAAATGCTGCAGCTTCTGAGAATGTGGGGGGGAGTGGGTTTATTACTAAGAGCAGAGACGTTACCGAGAACAAATTCTGGCTTGAATGTCATGTACACTAATACTGACACATTCCTTGATAAGAGAGAGGAGTTTGAAACACTCCTAAGAGTACACCAACCAGATATTGTAGGTGTTGTAGAACTGTTGTACAAGAACAGGAGAATCGACCCAGAGGAATGTGAGTTCAGTATTGCTGGATATGACTCATTTACGAACCTATCTCAAGAAATTTGCAAGAGGGGTGTGGTTATCTACGCTAGGCAAGACCTTAGAGCCAGCCAGGCGAGGGTACAGGGAGAGGATGTTTTTGAAGAATCCAAGTGGTGTAAAATTAAATTAAAGGGAGGGGACTTACTTATCGTCGGATGTATCTACAGATACCCAAACTGTGGCCCACAAATCAAAGGAACCTAAGAACCTTAATAAACAACACGGCGATGCTCAACCCTAGCCACCTCCTTATCATGGGGGACTTTAACTATGGTGACATCGACTGGAGAAACGAGTCCACCCCGATTAACTTGAATAACCCTGCTACTCTTTTCGTAAAAACTCTGAGAGATAATTTTCTGTTCCAACATGTTAGAGACCCGACACATTACATAGGGGAGCAAACACCCAAGCCACTTGACCTCATCATAACAAACGAGGAGGGTATGGTGGCCAAACTGGAACACCTTGCCCCAGTTGGCACCAGTCACCATACAGTGTTGTCATTTAGATTTAACTGTAACCTAGTTCAAGATAAGGCCAGGCCAAGGTGCAAATATTAAAAGGGAAATTACAATGGGATGAGGGAAGAGATGAGGGGTATCAACTGGCCTGACTTATTAAGGTACAAGAACGCAGACACTACGCTGAATATCATAACTAGTAAAATGACCCATTTGATCGATAAATATATACCCAAGAAAAAACCCAATGCTTCTAGGAATATGAGGGGATCCCTACACATGAACCATGCAGCGGTCGACAAAATTAAGAAGAAAACCCAGAAATTCAAGACGTGGGTTGGGTCAAACGATGAACAAGACAGGAGGATGTATGCAAGAGCCAGAAACCAAGTAAAGATAGAGTGTAGGACTGTAGGAGGGCTGAAAAGGAGTTCCAGAGGCTGGTTGCAAGCGAGGTCAAGTCAAACCCAAAGGCGTTTTACTGCTATGCAAAGTTGAAATTGAAAACGCGAGTAGGAGTATCAGACCTGAGGCTGGTGGATGGTAGTTACGCAGATTCTGACAAGGATAAGGCTGAAAACCGTGAGGGCAAACTTTTTCGGAGTGAGAGTTGTAAACTCTTGGAACAATCTACCAGAGAGTGTTGTGACGGCACCGAGTGTGAGCTCTTTCAAGGGAAGACTTGACCAACACTGGAGCGGGTTCAGGTACATTCAGGAGCCGGTGCATGCCCAGTATTTGCCAACAGTGCGTGACAGAGACGTGACCGATCGCCCGGGCGGCTAGCGAGCTGATCTTTTGGTGAAGAATATAAATGAAAAGAGACGTGACCGATCGCCCAAGCGGCTAACAAGCCGATCAGTGGCGAAGAGGATAAAAAAAAGAGACATTGAAAAGCTTCTTTTCCTCAGTGTTCACAAGAGAGGATGCAACTAACCTTCCTGCGTTTGAGGACAGACAGTTCGACACAGCACTGACCCACATTGTGTTCACAGAAGAGGGTATTACAAATAAACTGTCCAGACTAAAGGTCCATAAGAGTCCCAGACCTGACATGGTGCATCCTAGAGTGCTAAGAGAGTTGTACAACGAGCTTGCAGAGCCCCTGAAGATCTTGTTTTGTAAATGCCTGGATGAACAAATGTTCCCCAGTGAATGGAAAGTGGCTTATGTGAGTCCTATCTTCAAGAAGGGCGATTGTCACTCCACGAACAACTATAGACCGGTGAGTTTGACCAGCATAATATGTAAAGTACTTGAGAGTATTATCAGAGATGCCGCAATGGAACATCTAATACGAAACAACCTTGTAAAAGATTGCCAACACGGTTTTATGCCGGGGCGCTCTTGCTTAACACAATTGCTCAAGGTATTGGATATTTGGACCCATATTCTGGAACGGGGTGGTAATATCGACAATATTTACCTAGATTTTGCCAAGGCTTTCGACAGTGTACCCCACGAAAGGCTGAAAATCAAACTGGAAGGGTACGGAATTCGGGGAAATGTCCTAGCGTGGATAGAAGACTTTCTACATGACCGCAAGCAGTGTGGTGATTAATGGCACGAAATTGTCATCTGTACCTGTCACAAGTGGGGTACCACAGGGCAGTGTATTGGGTCCGCTGTTGTTTATTTGCTTCATAAATCACATGTCTGACGTTGTACACTCCTCCATACAAATGTTTGCCGATGACGCCAAGTTATTTCGGGAAATTAAGAACCAAGCGGACTGTGAAGAGCTGCAGAAGGACCTCTGTGGACTCCAGGAATGGTCGAAGAAATGGCTGCTGAGATTCAATGTCACGAAGTGTAAGAGGATGGACCTGGGGCGTATCAACGGTAAGGAGGCGCATCATATGTCCCAACGGGATGAAGACACTGTACTAGTTGAGACTGCGTGTGAGGAGGACCTAGGTGTGTATGTTGACAATGAGCTGAAGTTCTCGGGCCATTGTGAGAAGAAGGTAAATCAGGCAAATAAATTATTGGGTCTTATAAGAAGGTCGTTCAGATATTTAGACAGTCCGTCCCTCGTAATGATCTTCGGGAGTGAAGTGCTTCCCCATCTGGAGTACTGTCACCCCATCTGGTCCCCGAGATATGTTAGGGACTGTCAGTTGGTTGAAAATGTTCAAAGGAGGGCCACCAGACTGTTGCCTGCACTTCGGCACCTCAGCTACCCTGAGAGACTGGAGCACCTGAACTTGCCTAGGTTATACTACAGACGGGCAAGGGGGGACCTAGTTGAGGTGTATAAGCATCTCAGGGGGCACTACCCAGTTGAGTGTCCTTACTTGGAGCTGGTGGACACTCGCCCCACAAGGGGTCACAGCTCAAGATTGAAGAAGCCGCAAGTCCAGAAAACCGTGAGGGCAAACTTTTTCGGAGTGAGGGTTGTAAACTCTTGGAACAATCTACCAGAGAGTGTTGTGACGGCACCGAGTGTGAGCTCTTTCAAGACAAGAATTGACCAACACTGGAGCGGGTTCAGGTACATTCAGGAGCCGGTGCATGCCCAGTATTTGCCAACAGTGCGTGACAGAGACGTGACCGATCGCCCGGGCGGCTAGCGAGCCGATGTTTTGGTGAAGAAGATAAATGAAAAGAGATGTGACCGATCGCCCAAGTGGCTAACAAGCCGATCAGTGGCGAAGAGGATAAAAGTAAAAAAAAAGTAAAAGTAAATTGAGACCCTGCAACTGTGTGTAAATGAGGCAGAAAGTTCAGATGAGCAACCTGGGACTTGGTCACAATTTTTGTGATGCCATATGGCAGCAGGGCTTACCATTAGACAACACATTATGCTGTAGTGGATACTCTCCCCTACAACTGCCGACTGATTGCCTGCCGTTCGCTTTTCAGCCAATCAGCTTACAGGTAGTAGGAGCCCCAGCGACATCAAGAATAGGTCTCAGGTGCGGACGCAGGAGTACTACTGCTCACTGATTTCTGACCTCCCCAAGCAGTGACGAGTTCAGCGCACCAGGCCTCTCTCGCGAATTGCATGGAGATTGGCCCCGCACATTTCACACCTCACTTCCCATTCCTGACCAACCGTATAAATACGTGTAGGCCTGGCTGCGGAGCTCATTCTACTCTACTCTCCAGAACCAGCAAGACCTCCAAACAAGCTCCTCACCCAACATGACCTCTGAGCAAGCTTCTCACCACACAGCAACTCCTCAGCGTTGCACTGTACATACAATATATATATACAGAAAACACATTGTGAGTTTCTATTCTTACCTCCATCCTGAGTGTGAGATATCTTACATGTACGTACGTAGGTGAGCCCATACAGAGAGAAATAAACAAGCAAAGAGAACTTGACAACTGGCCACATACAGTACGCTACAATTGGTGACCCCTGGAGCTGTGAACACCACACTCTCTCTGCTGCCATACCCCTGGAGCTGTGAGGACCGCCCTGTCTGCTGCCATTGTGGGCCACTACAGCGCCGACATCATCTCACGACCGTTAGGTTTATCGCACATTAGTTTGTTCTCCCCACTGGTGGTGTGAGTGACCTCACATCACAGCTGGAGAGCAGCTATAGCGTGATATTCCAGACGTGGTTTGAGCTCTTTGCCTACTCCTACTATTTTTCCTTTTGTTTTTTTTGCTCTGGCCTAGGGACCTGCACCCTCAAAAGTGTATTCGTCCTGCAGTCCCCCCTGCAACTGTTCACCTCCCTCCCAGGAGATTGTGAACACAGAAGGGGGTCGGAGTAAGCACCCATCCCTCATCCTGACTTAACAGGTGTGACTCACTCTGCAAGAATGGACGACAAACGGATCTCTCTACCAACTTTCAACCACAACATCGAGAACTGGTTAATTCATTTGGAGGCAGCTCTCACCGGCTCAGCAGCTTAGGACGAGCAAATGTATGTCGCCCTGCTCTGTTCCTTGCCCACGGAAGTCGCCACGCAAGTCTCAAAGACCATTACCAACCCTCCAGCTGACAACAAATTTGCTGCCCTGCGGGATGCTCTGAAAACGCAATACCAGCGGCCTCACACCAGTCTCCTGCAAAACATAACCTGTCTCTCCCTCGGCAACTCAACGCCTGCACTTCTCTGGGACAAGATGTGTAGACTGAACTCCCGGCACACGGACAGGCTTCCCGACACTGTCCTGCGCCAGCTTCACGCACAGAAGCTCCCCATAGAAGTTCGCCTCGCCCTGTCCCCAGTGGATTACTCTACGACACAGGCTACCTACGCAACCTCGGCAGACAGAATATTCTATGAGTACACTGCTGCGCGCCTCACCGCCGCGGACAACCCAACGGCCACACCATTACTTACCTCCGATCTTGTCAACCGGATCAATGCTCCTCAGTCGAGCAACACCTCACAAGACATCAGGGATCTGCTGCAGTCTCTACACCGCAGGATGGACACCCTTGAGCAGCTCTGCTCCTCCACGCCTGCTGCTGGTCCTGTTCCTGCCCCACGCACTGCGTCCTACAAACCCCGACGTCTTCGTCCTGCCCCGGACACCACCGCCAGTTCCCAGCACAGTGGACCTACCCTCTGCTGGTACCACCAACGCTTCGGTGCCAATGCTAGACATTGTGAGCCCCCCTGCAACTACTCGGAAAACGGCATCAACAGGGATTGGTAGACGCCACAGCCCCCGTCACTTCAGGCGTCTCACTGCTGCATATCACCGACCGCATCTCCGGCAGGAAATTTCTCGTTGACACAGGAGCGTCGGTCAGCATCATCCCTCCTTCACCGCAAGACACATCAAAGCAACCCTCATATAACCTGTTCGCTGCCAACGGTACCCCTATAGCCTCCTACGGCGCACACATCCTCGCCTTAGAGTTCGGTCTTCCCAAGACTCTGCGCTGGTCCTTCATGGTGGCAGATGTCTCTCAACCCATCCTTGGCTTCAACTTCCTCACCTTCCACAAGCTCGTCGTCGACCAAAGCAACCTCTGCATCATCCATGAGCCTACAGCACGCACGATACGGGGTACACGTGCCGCAGACACCGACACTATCACCTGCCTCTCGCCATCCAGTGAGTTCTCCCCCCTGCTCGAGAAGTTCAAGGAACTTTTCTCATCCCGAGTCTCTCCACCACCACCTACGTCTGGAATTTTCCACCACATCGAGACTAAAGTACCTCCAGTCTTCTCACGCCCTCGCCGCATTCGCCCTGAGCTCCTGAACGCAGCCAAGGCGGAATTCAACAGACTCCTGCAAGACGGCATCATTCGACCTTCAAAGAGTCCCTGGGCATCGCCTCTTCACATGGTTCCAAAGCCATCATCCAACGACTGGAGGGTATGTGGTGACTACAGAGCTCTGAACCTCGTCACCAAACCTGACAGGTACCCTATCCCGCATGTCCAGGACTTCCACATCAAACTCCATGGCAAGACCATCTTCTCAAAGATCGACTTGGAGCGTGCCTACCACCAGATTCCAGTAGCACCTGCAGCTACCCAGAAGACAGCCCTCGTCGCATCCCTGACGCCTGTCGAGCATCATCGCCACTTACAACGCCTGCAGAACAACAACATGAAAGTTCACCCTTCCAAGTGCATCTTCGGAGCCTTCTCCCTCGATTTCCTCGGTCACAGAGTCTCGCCAAGCGGCATCCAACACCTACCACAGAAGGTAATTGCCACCAAGGAGTTCGCCAAACCTGAAACGGCGAAGAAATTCCGAGAATTCCTGAGTTTAGTCAATTACTACCACCGCTTCATTGCCCACGCTGCTACCATCCTCGTTCCTCTCCACGATCTTCTCAAGGGACTCCCCGAGACGTCTCACAAGCCTCTCATTTGGACTCAAGAGGCTGTTATGGCATTCACCACTAACAAGCAGCACATCACACGCCTTACCCTCCTGGCTCACCCTGCACCCAATGCCCGGACCACTCTCACAACAGACGGGTCTTCTACTGCCGTGGCGCTGTCTTACAACAGGAAATCGACGGAATTCTCATGCCCATTGCTTTCTTCTCACAGCGGCTTCAACCACCCCACCTCAAGTACAGCGCCTTCGATCGAGAACTCCTGCCGTATACCTGGCTGTTAAGCATTTCCAGCACTTCCTCGAGGCCCGTCAGTTCACCATCTTCACTGATCACAAGCCCCTCGTCCACGCCTTAGATTCAGCCTCCCAGACACATACACTTCGTGTCCTTCGCCACTTGGCCTACATTTCGGAGTTCACCAGCGACATCCAACACATAAAAGGCAGCCACAATGAGATCGCTGACACCCTCTCTCGTTGTATATCCAGCATTCTTCCCTCATCTCCACCCATGGATTACAGACAGCTCGACGTGGCTCAAGCGAACGACAAAAACCTTGTAGTATACAAGATATCTCCCTCAGGTCTCGCCCTTCAAGAACTCCCCGTTCCCGGCACGAACATCAAGTTGTGGTGCGACATGTCCTGTGGGCAGCCTAGACCGTTTTTGCCCCACATCCACCGCACCACCATCTTCAACCGCATCCATGGTCTCAGTCACCCAGGTGTATAGGCCTCCCAGCGCCTCTTCACGCAACGTGTCGTCTGGCCCTGCATCAAGGCTGATACTAGGAAATGGGCTGCCCAGTGCCTGGCCTGCCAGTCCTCTAAGATACACCGACACACACGGGCCCCCTTAGAAACCTTTCCTGTACCCAAAGGATGCTTCCAGGTAGTGCACCTTGACATTGTGGGACCTCATCCATCATCCTGCTGCAACACCTACATCTTCACCTGCATTGACCGTTTCACCAGGTGGACAGAAGCCATTCCCATGCCTAATGCTACAGCAGAATCTGCCGTCTGTGCCTTCCTGTCCGGTTGGGTCTCCCGTTTCGGTCCCCCCACGACCATCATCATTGACCGAGGAGCCCAGTTTGAGTCTGGCTGCTTTGGCACCAGTTCAGCAATGCGTCTGAGCAGCGCGCTACCGCATACCACCCTCAATCCACTTCAGCGCGGTAGAGCGGTTTCACCAGCAGCTGAAGGACGCACTCAAAGGCACAGCACGACCCTTACAGCTGGACGGATGCGCTGCCCTTAGTGCTCCTCGGCATCCGTGCATCACACAAGGAGGACATGGACTGTAGCCCAGCAGATCACCTAGGCGAGCCCCTTAGCCTGCCGGAGAATTTCTCACTCCTCCTGACCTCCTTCATTCCTCCTGTTCGTCTGACTTACTCCAAAAAGCTTCGACAAGCAGTTTCTGCATTCAAGAGTACTTGCTCCATGCCAGCCTCCTCAACCTGAACATCAACATCCCTCCTGCCACTCGCTGCAGTATCATTTTTCGTCCAGGCATGATGCTCTACAACCCATTACACTACAGCCCTACGATGGACCCTTCTGGTTGTTGCCCGTTCAGCAAAGTTC
>NW_024734615.1:5000586-5065928 GCF_018991925.1 Homarus americanus | reverse complement strand
TGACAATTATCCGGAATAAGCAGACATGACTTGCAAATCAGCATAGACGAGTCAAACCGGCCGCCTTACCCGTCCCGGGCCCCAGCCCAGCAACACCATCAACAAACTCGCTGCTTCGCAGTCCACCGCAGTTACCACCTGCAGCAACACCACGCGACATTTCTGGGCACCCTCTTTCACCCTCATGTACAGCACCTGCTCTGTCGCCGAACCCTGAGCCTGTAATAAACCTCCCTTCTATCATGAGACCTGCTTCCTGCCATGGACCACCCTCCTGACATAGCCCTGCAGCAGCAGGAGCACAACAACCATTGCTTGGCCTGACCTCCTCTAATCCCAAACCCTCTTTCTCCTCTAATTCTCCACAGGTTTGTGTCACTGGACGGGTTATTGCACGTAACGGTCGAGTCATCCTGCCCGGTACTGTGTTAATGTATGGGACACAACCGGACAACATCAGCCTCCGCCGGCCGAGAAGGGAGGAAATAACCAGTGGACGTCTCCTACAACTGCTTATCGCGGTGACGATGCCATCTCGCAGCAGCAAGCGAGCTGACGCCAGATAGTGCGGTTGGCAAGAACGAAACTAGTCACGGCAACTTTCTGGGTTTTCCCAACATGATTCATAGAGGACTGGTGTTGGCTGCTGCTGGGTATATAGAAACCTCTCTCCATTGAGATTTAAACACTGCCCATCTTCCTGAACTAGCAACACCTCCTCCAGCAAGTTCCACGCTGTTAACATTCCATTCAACCAGGAGCCAGCAACCAGGCAACATTTTTCTACAAGCTCCTGCACATCTACACACTCCTTCAACTTACAGCCACCTGCTGAACGTCTTCTACAGAGCAGCTCCTCACCACACGGCACCTCCAGCACAGACTATCTATCATATAACTTATATTATATAAGAAAACCACATTAGAGTTTCCTTCCATCCTGAGTGCTAGACAACATTAATATCTAAATGCCCTACACCATCAAGCGGAAACATACAACAGCAGTCAGGCAGGTATGGTGGCAATCTAAAAAATAGCGTTCGAGCCGGACATCACCGCGCATATGTAAAAATCAAAGGTGAAAATTCATTTCAATAGGCGCGTATATGATAAAACGTTAAAGTGAAACCGCGTTAGGCGGGGTAATACTGTATATATACAGAAAACACATTGTGAGTTTCTATTCTTACCTCCATCCTGAGTGTGAGATATCTTACATGTACGTACGTAGGTGAGCCCATACAGAGAAATAAACAAGCAAAGAGAACTTGATAACTGGCCACATACAGTATGCTACAATGCTTCCAAAATCTTCCCAGGCGGTAGTACCTCCCTGTTTGATAGCTGCCTGCTACCTACTACCTAAAATGGCTAGTAAGCTGACAATTGGTTGTTGTTATTATAATGTTATTACAGTATGTACTGCGCTTCAAAATTTAAATTCTTTAAGCAAGTAGCATGGTTAGTTTTACACCAGTACTACAATGATAACAAATTATGATATAACTCTGTGTTCAAAAGGTAAAGAGAACAGATGACAATAAAGAAACATTTTCTAACAAGCACTAGACATCAAATACAGATTGTTTGGTCTTGGTAAGTAACTTATATAACAAATTATATTGATCCATGTAAGTGTGGTATGTTTACCATCTGTTATATCTTTAGTAAGGGAAGAGTCTCAAAATTATATTTTTTAATAATACCCTTGTAGTATCAGTTCGGCTGGGCTTGGATATTACTGTAGTATATTGCTATAATATTGCAAACATTCACAAAAAAAGTTCCTTAACAACATTAATACCAAAGAAAGTGTCTCGAGTTAAATTTTATGAAACAAACAAGATAAAATAATGTAGTCATTCCCTGTGCTATGGGTATTTGGGTTGAGAAATTTTGCCAATATGGATATACTGTACAAGTACAGTACTGTAATAAACTGTGACCGCTAAAATAGGATACAGGACAAAAATGTGACCATTTGAGATCAAGATAGGGAATGCACATGCTGTACAGTGCATATCAGAACAGTACATTATTGTTGATAAAACGAAGAAATAACAGAATGATATTGCTTTATTGAAAAGATACAATCACACACAAATAATTTCAAGATATTATGTCAAATATTGGTAAATTACCTCATCATACTGAAGGAAGTAGTAAGGGTCATCCTCTAGGATGATAAGATCGTACTCCTGGGCAATGGCGTATATCTCCCGACGCCGCTCCTCACCCATAGAAGTGCCAGTAGGGTTGCAGGAATTGGGGACCACATACAAAGCCTAAGGTATGGTGTACCATTTAAAAATTAATAATAATAATAAATGTTATTAGTTCATTATTGTCTTAAAAAAAAATTTTGTATTTACAAGGAATAGAAGTACCCATACTGTACTGTATATGTGAATGATAATGAGCAAGTACAGTATTCATCTTTTAATAAACTGTAATGCCAATTAGACCTACTCAGATGGTGACACCAGATATTAATAAATCTTATGCTGCTCCCACCTTCAGTAAATTTTTTGATCCATTTTTTACAACCTCCTTCAATGCTGTCCGAAGACAGTCAGGTTGTAGCCCTTCGTCATCACTTTCTATAGCCAAGTACTGTGGTGTCACAGCTGTCAACTGCAATTGCCATCTTATTAAGAGGTTTTCAACTTTATTAAGGATTAGATGATTTTTTAACATAAAGCAGTGAAATGTGAAAGCGCAAAAAGATTATAATAATAATTATAATAATAAACTGCATTATAATAACAACATACTGTACTATAATTGATAAATGATAGTGTCAAATTATTGCTCTACCAAAAAATGGAGCAATAGTGTCATAGTGACAAGATGACATCAGCCCTGAGAAACAACTGGCTCTAAAAGTCAACTCTATGAACACCACAAGAAGCTGAGAGGTGTCATGACTGTCATCATGAAATGAGTACACAATAATGGTGAAATTCAACCCCATACCATGCAGAGGACATCAGAGTAGCAGGTCTTCTGGACAACAACAAAGTCCCCTGGGTTGAGAAGCATTTCAAAGGCCATCCACAAACCCGCCTGACTGCCAATTGTAACTAACAAGTCACTTTCTTCCCATAGTGGTGGAGAGTGTAGACTCTTTGTCATAGTTTTGAGTTGCTTCACCAGTGGTATGTATCTGAATATTGTAGAAAAACAGTAGTATTTCATGTAAACACCGTATGAGAGCATTTCAGCAGTAATAAAAGGGAAATAAGAAATCTTAAAATATTTGAAACTTCAATGGTAAAATAATATTCCAGCCAAATAATCTTTGAAAAAATGGAAATATGAGTTCTGAATAAAATACAAATGTTATAGAAACCCTTACTATAAAAAAATGGCAAAGGACAATGGAGCAATTTTTTTATAAATACTGTACCGTATATGAACAACTGAAAGATGTGCTAATATACAGGACTGCACAGTATTTTTAGATATTTGTTCATGTCTTTAGCATACAGGTTTGCTTATGGGATTCTGAGGTTCATACACTCAATATAAAAAATGATAGTATTGTGAAAACTATGCAGACTTACCACCACAGTAAGATAAACATGAGAGAGAGAGAGAGAGGGTGAGAAGGGAAGGCAGTGCTGACAACGTGTTTGTTGGTCATCTAATATAAAACGTCAGTGTTACACCCGGGAAGACCTGGTATTCCTCACACCACCCCGTATTGAATCCCAACAAGCCAGAAAAGGTGAAAATAATTTGATTGTACAGTCAAATGTGAGTTGATGTCATTGAACAGCCAGGTGATGCAAGGGTCGAACCTTAACAGCAAATTTGATGGGAGTCCTCATCAGATTCAGACAAGGAAAGGTGGCATTCCGGCTGATATCGAGATAATGTTCCATTAAGTGTGAGTAGTACCGAACATCGAGACGCCTTACGATTCTTATGGTGGACAACCAGCCGCCAGGGCCACCACTTATAAACGACAGTACTCTTTGAAGTATGTGTAGCCTTCATGCGGATATGCGCTACAACGAACATTCCAAGATTGCAGAAGGAATCTCCGCTGTTGACATCAAAGAAAGCAGGTGCCAACTTCTACATTGACGATCTGCTTCTCTCGATAGATTCGCTGGGGAGAGCAACGATAATTACCCGGTAATGAGAGACAGCTGAAAAGGAAGGGCAGATTAGGTCTTACAAAGAGGTCTGTATCACAGGGAAGTCCTCCAAAGCAATTCCACAGACAGAAAAGCCATAGGAATAAAGTAGATTTGAAAGACAGCAGGCTCCCCAATGAACGAACTTTGGGAATCTTGTGGGACCTGGAAAAGGACGAACTAGAGGTCGGGTCAGATCCTAAGAAATTAGAGACAAGAAACAGAAACCTTCTGGTATGGTTGGCCCCATATATGACCCACTGGGACTCATCGCTCCGAGCGTCACAAAAAGAGCCAAATTATATATATATATATATATATATATATATATATATATATATATATATATATATATATATATATATATATATATATATATATATATATATATATATATATATATATATCCCAAAAGATAGTGTAGACGAGGCATTGGGTTGAATAACGAATCTCCTTCGTGGCAAGGCCAAGCTAGCCCCTCTGAAACAACAGACCATACCTCGACTCAAAGCTCTGCGCGACGGTACTGGCTGCAAGGCAGGCACAAACGACTACAACGAGAACGGATTACAAATAGACAGAACAGTGTTCCGGGCCAGACAGTACGGCAGTCCTTCAATACATACGAAACACCGAAAGACGCTTCAATTCCTTCGTGACCGTCGAGTGGCAACAGTACACGAGGACTCAAAAGGTAATTTCATGGCGCCGTGACGTCGGCATGGGCCCGGCCGACGACGCTAGCCATGGATTACATAGAGCAGAGCTCAATGAGGGAAGGCAAGGTGGATTCGAGGACCTGCTTTCACTGTTGTTGGAAGAAGACAGTTGGCCAAGAGTCCATTGAGGATTCCAGACCTCAGAGGCGGAGGAGACCCAGAGGTGAAGAAACCGCGATTTGCTGACGACGAAAGTTGACCAGGGGAGGGTACCCTCGATTAGCTATGGGCCAGGTACTCATTGTATCGACTTCTGCAGGCGTGGCGTGGATTAGAAAGGTTTATAGAATGGCGGTTTGGGAAGCGAAAAGAACAAGCATCACGAGAAAATTGGCTCCAGGTCCAGCAAATTGGAAGGCGTGCTTGCGTCTTAAGATTGATGCAAGGAAGGATTCCCTCGGCGAGAACTAGGAATGTTACAGTACAACAGGGACAACCCGTGAGAGATAGCGAAATAAAGGCGGCTGGAACCTCATCTGGAACTGCGGACGGTCTGATCAGAGTGGGTGGTCGACTGAAACACGCCCGGCTCTCCACCCGGGCCGGGAGAATTCCATATATTGCCAAGGGACAACAGGATCAGGGCTCATCCAAGGAGAGGTACTCTCAACTAGAGCTGGACACTCGGGAAGAGAACACACTCTTGCCATATCATTCAGGCGTACTGGATACCTAAGTGCCGCAAATTACTCGCCGCACAGCTCTGGACGTGTGTGTGACTTGCGAAGAACCAACTGGAAGCCTACCCATCAACGCCAAACCCGACCTGCCGGGAAGTCGAGAGTGCGCCCAGGAGGCCAGCCGTTCACCTACACTGGCGTGCTTCAGCCCTTCTTTTTGGTTCAACAAGGAATGGTAGGCAGAAGGGTGGGGATGCTTATTCACCTGCGGCCACAGAGCCATACACCTAGAAGTCCCTCCCTCACTGGAGCACCGACTCGTTCCCCAATGCCTGACAAGATGCCTCCATGAGGGGCCTCCCAAGCGTGTTAGGTCTGACGGGAACCAACATGATTGGAGCTAGCCGAGATTTCACGAGCCGGTGAACGGCTGGAACAACAGTGACAAGGTCGGGAATGCCCTTCTACAGAAACAAATAGAATGGCAGTTCAACCCCCCGACAGCCTCACATAGGAGGAGTGTGGGAGCAATAAATCCGCATTGTAAGGAAGGTCCTCCAGGGAGTGGTGGGCACCCAGACACTAGATGATGAACGCCTCAGCACTGTGTTCTGCGCTGTAAAAGAGATTATCAACGGAAGGCCCATCACTCCAGTGTCTGACTACCCAAAGCATCTAGAAGCACTAACGCCGCTTCACATACTAGGGATGAACCCGGAGACACACTGTCCACCGGAGGTGATCGGTCCATGACAGAAGGGTACCGACGAAGATGGAAGTATACCCAATTCATTGCGGACCAATTTTGGAAAGGTGGGTAAAAGAATATCTCCCAACATTGCGTCAGCGACAAAGGTTCTTCAAAACTTGCCGTAATCTCCACGCTGGGGATATCGTGATCATCTCTGGACAACCCCTTCCCAGGAGTCAGTGGATGCTAGGGAGAGTACTGGAGACTCTACCGAGCAAAGATGGCCTGGTGTGAAGTGTTAAAGTGAAGACAAAGGACTCAGTGTTAATACACCCAGTGACGAGACTCTGCCTGTTGGGAGGGGTCGGAAAGTGAATCAAATTATATGCTGTGATTTCGTGCGAAGCCCGACAGGGGGAGTGTTACCGCCACAGTAAGATAAACATGAGAGAGAGTGAGAGGGTGAGAAGGGGGGGGCAGTGCTGACAACGTGTTTGTTGGTTGTCTAATATAAAACAGATGCCCTCGTCTAGGGCTGCGATTGGATGGCGATTGCTCAGTAGTCTACCAATTCTTGCAGAAGAAACAACACGCTGGTCGAACCCAAGACCCTAAAACGTAAATATAAACTCTAAATAACTTTAATAAGTATATTTATGTACTGTAATTTGATTGTATTATTCATTCTATGTGTCCTGAGATGACAGCATTTGTTATATGTGAATTGTTCTTTAACATGTTTTGACCGAATTATATGGTACACGTCAACGTTGAGGGTTTATTTCTCCAGCAATAAACCAATAACGCTCCTATTGTAACGACCACGGTCGTACACGTCAGTTAACGCCAAAATCAAATGATTCATATTACGCTCAATAGCCCACAAAACGTGTACCTCTGCTTTTATTTTGAGTCCTCCATCTGAGGAGTCCGTTTTCTCATCACTTCAAGACGCCTCAGTCCTCCGTTATCCCATTTTCTCTGACTTACTGAAACCAACCTCTCTATAAAATGAATTTGAATGTGAGAGAGAACACCCTTGTTTTGAGTCAGCTTAGATATGTCTGTTTACCGTTGAAACATTCAAGATCCATTGTGAGTGATGTTGACCGCTTCAACTGTCCTTATTGTTAATAAGACGTGTCAAGTAAGTGAGTGTTGAGTCTGCCAGGACAAACGATACCCATCGGTTTCGTTCCCTAAGAATACCCATGAGTTTCTGATCGCTACTGAAGTTATGTTATTTTGTCGCCCCGACATCAGAGAATCTGATGTTTGTAGTTTAGTTAGTGTCAGTTGTCTATTTAAAAACTCATTAATTTCCTGAATTATTCTGTCAACCGGTATAATCTCCAAGATCTAACGTCTCCCTGTGAATAGGTCCTTGTTCACCTCAGGCCTGAGCTCGCGGAATTGATGTTATCAACGTGTATATTCCACCTTTTCCTGGCAAGCTCAACCTCTGATTAGATTATATGAATAGACATAGGAAATTACCCTGATAAGGAACACCGGAGTTCATAATTAAATATACGGTGATCCAAAATGGTAGAGAAGGTATGTTGTTGGTAAGATCGACCTTTCTGGCATGAATATGGCGGCCCAAGCTGCCCAGCAGGTGCACGTATATACCTCTACACGAGGGAGAATCACGCATTCGTGACTCTTCCTCAACGTATCTCCAGGCCAGTGTGTTGAGCTGAATACTCATCGGCTACCGTGGGTCGGTAGCCGAGTTGGACGATGCCGTTAATTCGACAGGATTAAACTGGGAAGTCCTTTTCCTGCAACTTAGGCGGCAGCTCCCTTGGCGTGTGTCGGTCTACAACCGACCCCCTGACAGCGATCTTCATTTGTTATGGAGACACTTGGGATATATACCCTGAGGCACTCCTCACAGTTACACGGGCCTAAGTATTATTGTATCTTGATTGAGGGATTAACTAACAGATGGAAATCCCAGGTTAAGCAGTGAAACCATAAATGTTGATATTACCAGGAAATATGTTGTAGTGGACGTCTCCCCTACAACTGCCTACAACTGCGTAGCCACAGCCACCACCTGCTACCGCCTTCCCTAGCAACCAACCAGATGTTACCGTATCTTAGCAACGGAACCAGTCACCGGCGACTTTCTGGGTTTTCCCAACATGACTCATAGCGGCTGCTGGGTATATAAGCTCTGTCTCTCCATTGAGATTCATTCTGACCATTCTTCTTGAACAAGCAACACCTCCTCCTCCTCCGCTGCCTGGCTGCCTTCGCTTCTCCTCGCCTGCCTGGCGGTCCTCGCTCCCGCCAGCGATCATGGCGACCCACCAGCTGTCCTTCTCTGAGCTTCCTCACCAACCAACTCTCATTCTGCCCATTTTCCTGAACAAGCAACATCTCCTCCAGCAAGCTCCATGCTGTTAACATTTCATTCAACCAGGAGGC
Organism: Homarus americanus; assembly: GCF_018991925.1. Lineage (NCBI taxonomy): Eukaryota > Metazoa > Arthropoda > Malacostraca > Decapoda > Nephropidae > Homarus > Homarus americanus. The sequence goes on along the minus strand of NW_024734615.1, from coordinate 5,057,317 downwards.
CAGCTACAGGCAACATCTTCTCTAAGGAAGCTCCTGCACATCTACCTCCTTCAACAAGCTACTCACCGAACGTCTCTACCGTGCAGCCCCTCACCACACGGCATCTCCAGCACCAGACTGTCTATCATATAACTTATATATTATACAAGAAAACCACATTAGAGTTTCCTTCCATCCTGAGTGCTAGACAACATTAATATCTCGATACCCCTACAGTGTCATATTATCCACTTGCAGTAACAATGGAATAATATATTGATTGCTAAATGTTGTAACCAAGAATTGAAGATGTAATTTGTTACTTGTAAAAGTAAGACCTGAGGGTCCAGTGATATCTTGTGTATAATTACTGAATCTCATTTGTCAGAGGAATAATACAACAATTGTCTAATGAAGTAATGAGTATTTGGAGGTATTTAATGAGGTAATAAGTTCTTGAAGGGTTTGATGACGTAATAAGTTAATTGTGGTTCTGTTTTGTCTGAGTGAACCTAAGATGCATCTTCTCCACTCACTGTGTTAATAAATATTGAATTAGTAAATCTACGAGTATCACCACTCTATTCCCTCTAAACATTGGTTCCCAGAAAATAATACTTATTCACGTGCCTATACAGCTACCACACTACCCAAAACCCTTCCATGAGTTCTGTTATATAATGAAAAGTCTGGGTGGTGGCAGCTACCCTGTGTAAGTATAAAAAGAGTTGTACTAAGAGTAACATGGTTCCCCAGACTAACCCATGTATAAGAATAGAAATAAAACAGTATACTTCCGAAAGGTAAGAACATTGAAACTGAGAATATAATAGATATGAACGAAATGAAAGTCTTGGAAAATATAAGAAAAGAAAGATAAGACATGTATGTACATTGTGGAACTAATGACACAGCATAGAAATTATTAAATATATAGATCATGAAAGATTAAGATAAAGAACATACGGAACTGAGAAGAGAATTACTTATATAAGAATATAAGGTATATAGTGATAAAGAACATAAGAATATAAGTAAGAATATATAAGAATAAATATATATGTAAAGAATGGAAGAAGAATAAGTATATAAAACAGGGTACTCATTGGAAGAATGCTACACAGAACATATAAGTATATGAATAAATAGAATACTAACAGAAAAGAATAGCTGGATGGTAAATTATTGAAAAGAGAAAACTCGGCCCGTTACACTATGAGCGTTAACACAGACTCACAAGGTTAACATAATGTGCTGTCAAGTGCATGGCATTATTACCTACTTAATGGGTAAATGATACAGAGTGAGGGACACCACCTACCCTGGGGCGGGCCCATACTGGAGGCCAGCAGACAGACACTCTGGAGTGATGGACAGAACTTTTCCATCCTGTAAGGTAAGATTCATCTCCCGGATTGGGAACTTTTCTGGGCTGGGCATCCCTGAGCACAACCACACGAGTGATGGTGATGGCTCGTCTAAAAATGAACCTGTAAGAAAAATGTACAGTATTCTTGTAATTAATACAGGTTAAGCCTCCCTAATGTGGCAACCTTGGGACCTAAGAATAGCCAGATCTTAAAATTTTCTGGTTCATACGCTATAAGACAGAATTTGATTAAAGAAAACAGTAACCCTCTGAAACATTTCGAAAATATACTTTATAGATATTCAGTAAAATAATAAAAGTTTAAAATTCGTTCAGCATGCATATAGCCAATGTAGGTACAGTACAGTACAGAAGTACTGCATACAGTGTACATAAACTGTGGAAAAAATGCACCTAGACAGTGCAGGTCCAGTATATAAAAAGTGATAAACAACAAGACAATTTGACCAGGGATAGTCAACAAAGTCATAGGGTGCTTATTTTCAATAAAGTCCTTTGTTTAGATTTGCATAGCAATCACTAAATTTATAAGGATAAAAATTTAAATTTATTGATATACGTACAGTATATATAACAAGTATACTGTATTATATTGCGCTTGGACTATCCGTGGCTAATAAGATCAGTTCAACAATACTGTACTGTACTGTACAACATTCTACACCATGTTTAGTAATACTGTACTGTATAGAAACTCGCTCTCTCCTCCTGCAATAAGTTTATCAGCTATGTATGTTTTAGTTTTAGCTTTGAACTGTTTGATAACATTACTGGTTTTAATGTGGATAGGTAAATTGTTCCAATCATCTATAATATAGCCTATAACTACAGTATAAAGAATAAAGTGGTTTTTGCTTGACTGCAGACTCCAGGTACCATAAAATTGTATTCACTTTCCCTCTATCCCTATCACTCCATATCCCTAGAGTATAGACCCCAATCCTTACAAAGTTTGTTGTAAGATACTCTGGACACAGCTGCCAGCATGATGCAGCTCCAACTGCTTCACTCTACCTGCCACAATGAGCATATCCAATGAATGGAGGACTTCATGAGCAATATAATCTTTTGCATTCATATGCAGTATAAACCTCATGTTTTGAAGAATTTGTAGTTTTAGCTTTTAGATGTTGTGCGGTGTTTGTAGCCCTCTTTCGGGTGTTCTCAGTCTATTGGCAGTCTGGTGCATCTCAAGAGACCGAATAAGATTGCAATACAATTCCAAGTGAAGTAGCACTAATTAAACATATTCCAGTACAGGTTGTACCTCTCTAGTCCGGCAACCTCGGGACCTGACCGGTGCCGGACCATGGAAATTCACCCTTTTCCTGGATAGATAGTGACTTGTGCTTATGCTTGGAAGCACTAGTACCACTTTCTCTGCATCATGGTCTCTTTGAAGACATATTGAAGGGTTAAATGTCGTATAGTAGCTAATAAAATTTCGCGAGTTTTTAATTCTTAACGCATTTTATTGGAACACACAAAAAAATAGATAAATAAAAATTTTGAAGGCGGAAACTTGAATTTCGACGGGTTTGAACGGCCCGCCAACGTGCAGACGACGTGCATAATCGTGTAAACAGCGTCATTTCTCTTATGTACAAAAGATTCATTATTGTTTATTACTGAATATCCTTTTTATTGAATTAATGTTTATGTGTGCAAAATGAGCAATACAATTCATTAATAATACGTAGAATATTAAAACACACGAGGAAATGACACAGCATTGTTTTCGTTGATTACAAAACCAGTGACTGACTGGTTCTACATATAAAACTGAAGAAAATAAGACCTTGGTTGTAGCTGTAGTAAAATTAATATGGTTGTTTTAAGTAATGTTATTTAATGTTAATAAATGGAACAATAGAAGTAGCTAACGATAATGGTAAAGAAAAAAAGAGAGATCGCGTATGTAAGTGGGCATGCGCACACGTGAAAGAATGTAGAGATGAGTTGAGTAATCCATTAGCAGTTTTATTTAATAAGTCATTAGAATCGGGCCTAGTGCCAGAAGCTTGGAAACTTGCAAATGTAGTTCCGATTTTCAAAAAGGGTGATAAATCAATAGCATCAAATTACCGTCCCATTGTAATGACCACGGTCTTACACGTCAGTTAGCGCCAAAAATCAAATGATTCATATTACGCTCAATAGCCCACAAAACATGTACCTCGGCTTTCGTTTGAGTCCTCCATCTGAGGAGTCCGTTTTCTCATCACTTCAAGACACCTCAGTCCTCCGTTATCCCATTTTCTCTGACTTACTGAAACCAACCTCTCTATAAAATGGATTTGAGTGTGAGAGAGAACACCCTTGTTTTGAGTCAACTTAGATATGTCTGTTTACAGTTGGAACATTCAAGATCCATTGTGAGTGGGGTAGAATGCTTCAACTGTCCTTATCGTTAGTAGAACGTGTCAAGTAAGTGAGTGTCGAGTTTGCCAGCTAGAGTGGCGTATTTTATGTCGTCCGTGGGGGTATCCATGAGTTTCTGATCGCGCCTGAAGTTATATCATTTTGTCGCCCCGACATCAGAGAATCTGATGTTTATAGTTTAATTAGTGTCAGTTGTCTATTTGAGAAAGTCATTAATCTCCTGAACTATTCTGTCAACTGGTATAATCTCCAAGATCTAGCGCCTCCCCGTGAATAGCCCCTTGTTCGCCTCAGGCCTGAGCTTGCAGAATTAATGTTATCGACGTGTATATTCCACCTTTTCCTGGCAAGCTCAACCTCTGATTAGATTATATGAATAGACATAGGAAATTACCCTGATCAAGAACACCGGAGTTCATAACTAAGTATACAGTGATCCAAAATGATAGAGAAGTTATGTTGTTGGTAAGATCGACCCTTCTGGTATGAATATGGAGGCCCAAGCTGCCCAGCAGGTGCACATATATACCTCTACACGAGGGAGAATCACGCATTCGTGACTTCCTCAACGTCTCTCCAGTGTGTTGAGCTGAATACTCATCAGCTAACGTGGGGCGGTAACCGGGTTGGACGATGCCGTTAATTCGACAGGACTGAACTGGGAAGTCCGTTTCCCGCAAATCAGGCGCCCACTCCCTGAGCGTGTGTCGGTCTACAACCGACCCCTAACAGCGATCTTCATTTGTTGTAGAGACCAGCGTTACCCTGGGGCACTCCTCACAGTCACATAGGCCTAAGTATTATGGTACCTTGTTTGGGGGATAACTAGCAGAAATATAGTATCCCAGGTTAAGTATTGAACCACTGAATGAGAGTTAAAAGTGCCATGTTGTTCCTTGTGAATTAACAGGAGGTATTGTATGTTGAGATAATTGTGGAGTTGTCCAGTGTGCTATGTATTCATTGGTAGTGACCATGAAATGATAATCTGAGAGTATAATGATATAACCAAGAAGTGAAGAGTTAATTTGCTACTTGGTAAGGTAAGACCTGAGGGTCCAGTGATATCTGGTGTATACCCAGTACTGAATATCATTTGGCAGAGTGACAATACCACAATTGTCGATTGAAGTAATAAGTATTTGGAGGTATTTAATGAGGTAATAAGTTCTTGAAGTGTTTGATGACTTAAGAAACAAATTGCAGTTCTGTTTTGTCTGAGTGAATCTAAGATGCATCTTATCCAATCACTGTGTTAATAAATATTGAATTAGTAATCTACGTCTACGAGTATCACCACTCTATCCTTTCCCACATTGGTTCTCAGAAAATAACTAACTCACGTGCCTAGAAGCTCGCTACCTAACAGTTAACTAAGAGATGTTATATTCTAGAAAATCCTGGGTGGTGGCAGGCTACCGTTGTAAGTATAATAAGTGTGGTAATAACAAAGACATGGTTTCCCAGGTTAATCCATGGTTTAGAATATAACTAGAACAAAATATATGGATGAGATCATAATATATGACAGGAAATGAAAAGAAAGAACATTGACTTGGAGAACATAAGCAGAGAAGCATAAGAGTTACTTATATAAGAATATATAAGAATATAAGGTATATAGAGATAAAGAACATATAAGAATATAAGCAAGAATATATAAAGTAAGTATGTGTGTAAAGAACTGAAGAAGGATAAGTATATAAAACGGGATACTCATTGAAAAGAATAACTGGATGGTAAATTATTGAAAAGAGGAAACTCGGCCCGTTACACCATTAGTCTCACGTCAATCATAGGCAAGTTGCTAGAGTCAATTATTGCTACAAAAATCAGAAGCCACCTTGAAACATTCAACTTAATTCATTCTTCTCAGCACGGGTTCACCCAGGGACGTTCTTGTCTCACAAATTTGCTTAGCTTTTTCTCAGAAGTATTTGAAGCGGTAGATAATGATAGGCTAAGTCATATGATATAATTTATTTAGATTTCAGTAAAGCATTCGATAGAGTCCCTCATGAGAGATTGATAAGGAAGGTAGAAGCACATGGAATAGGTGGATCAGTATTAAAATGGATTAGGTCATGGTTAACTGGTAGGAAACAAAGAGTCAGCATAAATGGATCTGTATTAGGCCCTCTGCTGTTTGTTATATTCATTAATGATCTTGATTTAGGCATAACTAGTAGGATTAGTAAATTTGCAGATGATACCAAAATGGGGAGAGTGATAAATTCAGACAGTGACTTTGAACACCTTCAAAGAGATCTAGATACCTTACATGAGTGGTCAGTAGACTGGCAAATGAATTTTAATACTGATAAATGCAAGGTACTACAGATAGGAAGACGAATACAAACGTTAAGTATAAACTAGGTAACACGGAAATAGAAAACTCAGTTTGTGAAAAAGATCTAGGTGTATTTGTTAGCAACGATTTGAAACCTAGAAAACAATGTATTAGCGTTCGCAACAAGGCAAACAGGATTCTTGGGTTCATATCTAGGTCTGTGAGTAACAGAACTGCTGACGTTATCTTGAAACTTTACCTAGCATTAGTGAGGCCACACATGGATTATGCGGTTCAGTTCTGGTGTCCTTATTATAGAATGGACATAGATTCTTTGGAGAGAGTACAAAGAAGAATGACAAAAATGATCCATAATATTAGAAACCTTCCATATGAAGAAAGACTGAAAAGCTTAGGCTTACATTCATTAGAGAGGCGTAGAGTTAGGGGAGATATGATAGAGGTGTACAAGTGGGTAAGTGGGATTAACAAGGGTAAAATGGAAGATGTTCTGAAGCTCAGTAATAACGAAATAACTAGAACAAATGGCTTTAAATTAGATAAATTCCGATTCAGAAAGGATATAGGCAAGCACTGGTTTGGTAATAGAGTTGTGGATATGTGGAATAGGCTACCGAGTGCTATAGTAGGATCGGGGACGCTAGGGAGCTTCAAGACGAAGTTGGATAGGCACATGGAAGTGCTGGGATGGGTGTGAAAGGGATCTGCCCTGTATGGGCCAGTCGGCCTCCTGCAGTATCCCACTTTCTTATGTTCTTATGTTCTTATATCGTCATTACTTCATAAGAATATGAAAGCAACACTTATTTACTGTTCATATATATTTTAATTAATGTTTCTGAATTTGTTTTTATTGAATTAATGTATGTGTGTGCAAAATTAACAAAACAATTTATTAATAATACGTGGAATATTAGAGGAGACGAGACGGCTGCCGGCATTGTTTATGTTAAAGCTTACGAAACTGTATTGGACGTCTCCCCTACAACTGCGTAGCTGCATGCCACCTGCTACGTCTTCCCTAGCAACCAAACGAGCGGCCCAGGGGGCGTCACCAGATGCCACAGTATCCTAGCAACAGAGCCAAAAGACCGGCTACTTCCAGGGTTTTCCCACCATGACTCACAGATGACTCACGGCTGCTGTGTATATAAGCTCTGTCTCTCCATTGAGATTCATTCTGCTCACGGTTCCTGAACATGCAACATCTCTTCCAAGCAAGCTCCTGGCTGTCCCGTTCTCATTCAACCTGGAGGCCAGCAACAGGCAACATCTTCTCTAACGAAGCTCCTGCACATCTACCTCCTCCAATACGCTACTCACTGAACGTGCCTACTGAGCAGCTCCTCACCACACGGCACCTCCAGCACCAGACTGTCTACCATATAACATATATTATACAAGAAAACCACCTTAGAGTTTCCATCCATTCTGAGTGCTAGACAACATTATATCACGAAACCCTACAAAACCAGTGACTGATTGGTTCTACATATAAAACTGAAGAAAATAAGACCCTGATTTTAGCTGTCGTAAAATTAATGTAAAAAATGAATATGGTTGTTTGAAGTACCTGTAATGTTATTTAATGTTAATAAATGGAACAATACAAGTAGCTAACCATAAATGGTAAAAAAAAAAGTGAGACTGCTCGTATGTAAGTGCACACATGTGAAAACATATCGTCATTACTCTACATAAGAATATGAAAGCAACACTTATTTACTGCTCATATATATTGAAGGGTTAAACGTTGTACTCTGTATAGACAAGCAGAGAGAGAGAGAGCAGCCGAACTGCCGGATGTAAACAAACCTTAATTTCCCGCGGCTTTGTTTTTTGTTTTTTTTTAAGGGGATTAGCCCACCCGGGCATAGGTCACTGACCCACATTGGGGCCTGAGGGGCAAAAATTTAATACTCCTGTAATAATAATAATAATTCAGATAAGTAAAAAAAAAAAAAAAAAAAAAAAAGCTGCCTATCAACCTATTGGACAAACTAAAATCGTTCCGGACCACGGGAGTTACCGGACCACAGAATGCCGGACTAGAGAGGTACAACCTGTACTACATTTATTAAGCTTAGTCTTAAAGGAGCTCATACATTTTTAATGGGGTTCAATTCAGTTCTTACTGGGCCAGTCAAGCAGCTCCAAGTTGTGATGATCCGCAAACGATTGTTGGATGCAATAGTCTTTGTCTACATATGGACAGACATCTTATATAAATATGGGCTAATTACATATTGTGTTCATATATAACACACTACCTGGATTAGCTAGACTAGGGGCAGAAGTTCCTTTTTCATCATATTCCATTATGTTCCACACAGCAATTAATAACTTATCTCATCTTTTCCTGTCATGTTGCAGATGACATTCAGGTCACCTCTATAACCCAGTAAACCTGCTAACTAAGCAGGTAAGTTACTGGATGGTAGCGAAAACAAATTTGTACATCATCCCACCCAAATGTGTGACTATAGGCTCCAATCGCTAAGCCTACTATATATCACCTCGTGGCCCTGTGTTGGTTAATCCATACATAAACCCAACAGAAAGTGATACACTATAACTATAGTTTTTTATACTAAAGAGAAAAGGGTGCTAGTGGTTAATTGAAACTTCAGATATATTACTTGTTACTCCTAGCAAATCTAACACAACATAGCATTTACAATCAACAGTGTGACAGTGGTGAAGAATAAAAACTAGTATAATCCTCCACCACAAAGTTACATCAAAGTGTTCCCTGGTGGTTAACCAATTATTCATGCATGGAACATGAACTATTCAAGCTGTACCTGTAACGGACATGCCGTGAACAAACACAACCGGTCCACCTTTTGCAGAGATAGCAGAAAACATTTCTTTAAATTTCTAAATACAGTACAGTGAACCCTCACTTTACGCGGTCAATTGAACCCACGGCGGCCCGCGTAAAGTGAGAAACGCGTAAAGTGAACAACATAACATATGGGATTAATTGAAATAGAGACCGGGCAGACCCCCAAACTCCACTTTTTCAGACACAATACCTACGTTGTAGTAAAAATAACTTCTTAATTTTATGATGGTATGCACACACAATTAATAATTAAGAGAAATATCAATAATATTAGGTTTTTTAACACTTACATTAGTAAAAAAGATGGCTGGGCACACGGGGATGGGCGGTTGGTTCCGAGGCAGAGGGCAGATTATTGGCCCTCACCTGTATCACTTGTATCAATTGTATCACTATCCACCACAGAGGCTTGCAGGGCCTCTTTGTCAAACCCCTCAAAGTCCATATAAGTCCATATCCTCACTATCATTATCATTATCACTGACTTGGGTCGACTGTGGTGGGTGGCTGGTGAAGAACTCGGTAATGTTTTGATGACTGGGCGACCTTGTGCGCACCCTGCTTGCGCCGCTCTCCGCGTAAAAGGGTACACACACCGCGGAAAGTGAGCATTCCGTGTTCGGCAGGGTACCACGTAAAAGTGGAAAAGCGTAAAGTGGGACTGCGTAAAGCGAGGGTTGACTGTATATGGTTGTGGTGAACTATCCTTGGGTGTGGATTAAGTTCCCCATGTCATGGCAACATACCCAGACCCACACATTACACATGACATACCCACTGCACACTTCTTCATAAGTGGGGTATGCTATAACGAATCTAATTGGTTCTAGAACCTTGTTCGTTATAGCATTCGTTTGTTATAGGATTAATCCATTCCAGGCCCCCAAATACAACCACTTAACACTGAAAAATATAATATAAAATTGTAAACATTGTAAAAAAGTGCATAAATATGCATTTAAACCTCTAAAATAAAGAATATCATTAATACTTGTAATAAAAAAACAATATATTAGTAAAAAAAAAAAAAAAAAAGTTCGTTGTAGGAGTTTCGTTCGTTAGAAGCATTCTCAATTTTATAGGTAAAACCGTTCGTTATAGGAATATTCGTAGTAGAATCCATTCGTTATAGCATACCCCTGTATGCTATAACTGTATGTTGGCTTGAACATACCTGGGGAAATATTACAAAATATTAACCAGCAATATAATAATAATGATCAGTAATAAATAACAATTATAATCATTTAATTTGTTGGCTTGTTTATATTGATGTCCGTAATGCCCGAAAAATTTGATAAGATGGAATATCTTATCTTTCCTCCTCCAACAATGAACCTCGCCATGTGAAGTGAAGTGGAGGAGAGGGTTTTCTCGTTTGTGAATATTACCTATCCACAGAAATCCAGATGTTTCTCCACATGTTGTTGGGCGATGACGCCAAGTTATTTCAGGAAATCAAAAACCAAGCGGACTGTGAAGAGCTGCAGAAGGATCTCTGTGGGCTCCAAGAATGGTCGAAGAAATGGCTGCTGAGATTCAATGTCACGAAGTGTAAGAGGATACACCTGGGGCGTACCAACGGTAAGGAGGCGTATCATATGTCCCAAATGGATGAAGAAACTGCACTATTGAGACTGAATGTGAGAAGGACCTAGGTGTGTATGTTGACAATGAGCTGAAGTTCTCGGGCCATTGTGAAAAGAAGGTAAATCAGGCAAATATTTTATTGGGTCTTATAAGAAGGTCGTTCAGATATCTAGATGGTCCGTCCCTCGTAACGATCTTCAAGAGTGAAGTGCTTCCCCATCTGAAGTACTGTCACCCCGTCTGGTCCCTGACATATGCTAGGGACTGTCAGTTGGTTGAAAATGTTCAAAGGAGAGCCACCAGACTGGTGCCTGCACTTCGGCACCTCAGCTACCCTGAGAGATTTGAGTGCCTGAACTTGCCTAGCTTATACTACAGACGGGCAAGGGGTGACCTAATTGAGGTGTATAAGCATCTCAAGGGGCACTACTCAGTCGAGTGTCCTTACTTGGAGCTGGCGGACGCTTGCCCCACAAGGGGTCACAGCTCAAGATTGAAGAAGCCGCAAGTCCAGAAAACTGTGAGGGAAAACTCTTTTGGAGTGAGGGTTGTAAACTCTTGGAACAATCTACCAGAAAGTGTTGTGATGGCACCGAGTGTGAGCTCTTTCAATACAAGACTTGAACAACACTGGAGCGGGTTCAGGTACATTCAGGAGCCGGTGCATGCCCAGTACCAGTACTTGCCAACAGTGCGTGACAAAGATATGACCGATCGCCCGGGCGGCTAGCGAGCCGATCTTTTGGTGAAGAGGATAAAAGAAAAGGAAAAGTATTAAGAGACGTGACCGATCGCCGAAGCAGCTAACGAGCCGATCAGTGGTGAAGAGGATAAAAGTAAAAAAAAAGTAAAAGAAGAGTAGCCTGTTGGCGCAGTGTTGCTCCATCAACAATTGTTTTTTAGCAGGTGTCTAAATGCAAGTGTAAAAAATGACATTTCTATCCACACCCTGCAAAATACAATATGCTTAGCAAATGCTGCATCTTCTGAGAATGGAGGAGGGCCGGAGTTACTACTAAGAGCAAAGACTTTACCGAGAACAAATTCTGGCTTGAATGTCATGTACAGTAATAGTGACACGTTCCTTGAAAAGAGAGAGGAGTTTGAAACACTACTGAAGGTACACTAATCCGATATTGTAGGAGTTGTAGAACTGTTGTACAAGAACAGGAGAATCGACCCAGAGGAATGCGAGTTCAATATTGCTAGATATGACTCATTTACGAACCTTTTTCAAGAAACTTGCAAGAGTGGTGTGGTTATCTATGCTAGGCAAGATCTTAGAGCCAGCCAGGCGAGGGTACAGGGAGAGGATGTTTGGAAGAGTCCAAGTGGTGTAAATTTGCTTTATGTCGGGTGTATCTACAGATCCCCAAACTGTAGCCCACTAAATCAAAGGAACTTAAGAGCCTTAATGGACAATGCAGCAATGCTCAACCCTAGCCACCTCCATATCATAGGGGACTTTAACTATGGCGACATCGACTGGAGAAACCCGGAGATAATTTTCTGTTCCAACATGTTAAAGAGCCGACACATTACAGAGGGAGCAAACATCCAAGCCACTAGACCTCATCATAACATACAAGGAGGGTATGGTGGCCAAACTGGAACACCTTGCCCCAGTTGGCACCAGTCACCATGTAGTGCTGTCATTCAGATTTAACTGTTACCTAGTTCATGATAAAGCCAGGCCAAGGTGCAAATATTACAAGGAATATTATGATGGGATGAGGGAAGAGATGGGGGTATTCATTGGCCTGACTCACCAAGGCACAAGAACACAGACACTATACTGAATATCATAACTAGTAAAGTGACCCATTTGATCGATAAATATATACCCAAGACCAAACCCAGTGCCTCTAGGAATACGAGGGGATCCCTACACATAAACCATGCGGCGGTCGACAAAATTAAGAAGAAAACCCAGAAATTCAAGACGTGGGTTGGGTCAAACGGTGAGCAGGACAGGGGGATGTATGCAAGAGCCAGAAACCAAGCAAAGGTAGAGTGTAGAAGGGCTGAAAATGAGTTCCAGTTTTACCGCTATGCAAAGTCGAAATTAAAATCGCGAATAGGCGTATCAGACCTGAGGCTTGAAGATGGTAGTTACGCAGCTTCTGACCAGGATAAATCTGAGGCATTGAACAGCTTCTTTACCTCGGTGTTCACAAGAGAGGATGCAATTAAACTTCCTGCGTTTGAGGACAGACGGTTCGACACAGCACTGACCCACACTGGTTTCACAGAAGAGGTGACCTAGTTGAGATGTATAAGCATCTCAGGGGGCACTACTCAGTTGAGTGTCTTTACTTGGAGCTGGCGGACGCTTGCCCCACAAGGGGTTACAGCTCAAGATTGAAGAAGCCGCAGGTCCATAAAACTGTGAGGGCAAACTTCTTCGGAGTGTGAGTTGTGAACTCTTGGAACAATCTACCAGAAAGTGTTGTGACGGTACCGAGTGCGAGCTCTTTCAAGACCAAACTTGACCAACACTGGAGCGGGTTCAGGTACATTCAGGAGCCGGTGCATGCCCAGTATTTGCCAACAGTGCGTAACAGAGACGTGACCGATCGCCCCAGTGGCTAACTAGCCGATCAATGGTGAAGAGGATAAAAGTAAAAGTAAAACAAAATATTGTAAGGTGTCCCCTACAATGCCCCCCCCCCCCTTCTGTGACCCTGGGCTTCAGGATGGTCGAAGGGATGTAAAGCTTCCTGGTGGCTGTCAAAGACACACGGGGTATAACAGGCTGTGGTTTTGATTCTGCGGCTACTGTGAGTGACGAAATCCTGAGAAAATATCGTGTCCTCAGGAGGAGGAGGAGAGGAAGTGGTAGGAATAGGAGAAAGAGAGGAAGTGGAAGAAACAGGAGCAGTTGCTGTCTCAGGAGGTACCCAGAAGTCTTGTGGATGCAGTGAAGCTGACGTTGGTGGAGATAGAGGCTAGGAATGGGAGAGATGTATGAGGACGGAGGGGTAATGCTGAGCCCACTTGGGAACTCATCGGGCAAAATGGCTGGCTTGAGGCAGTCAATGCCGAAGATGTCGTATCTGCTGAAGAAGTCGATCGTCAGTAACCTTGCTGAACAGGATACAGCTGGGGAAGGGCCATCGTTAGGGCACTGCAGTGGGGTCCGGTGGGCATCGCGCCTGATAAGAACTTATTCAGCGTCAAGGAGAGCTGTGGGGGCAATGAGATAATTGGCGAGGAGCAGTGACCTTGAATGATGCTATTGATGTCATGATCACAATTGTACGGCTCGTAATTCACACTTAATTCTTCATATTATGCTCCACCGTCCACAAAATACGTATGAAACTAATGAATTATTCACCTGTTTTCATTTATACTACATGAAGTGCATTCTTACAATGAAAGTTAAATTTAAGAGATAACCTGTATGAGTAGCTGTAAGTCCAATATACCTACAGTGAGAAATAGCATTCAAGGTGTATTGGGTAGTGGGTATATGTGTAGAGTGTGTGTGTGTAGAGTATGTGTGTAGAATGCATGTGTTAAGACGATGTGTTTTGAGTGTTCCACCGACATCTGGAATCAATATATTTCGTGTGAAGCTACGAGATGACCGTTCACAACTGAAGTTGGATTTCCTTGATCTACAGACCTCAGAAAATCCGATGAGCTTATTGAAATTATTGTCAGTTTTGTATTTTAGATTCCCATTAATCTTGAGAGCATAAGCTGTCAATTAGGGAAAACTTTGAAATGCAAGTTATACTCCTGGGAGTACAGGATGCAGTGGCCAGAAGCTCCACCCACAATGTATTATCAATCTGAGAACTTGACATCAATTTAATTCTTGCATTGCAAAGCTTGAATACTGATTAGATTATAAAATTTAATCTTATAAAATTAATATAAGCTCATAGCCTGATTTTCATAAGCCAAATGTATCTTAAATGAGACCGATAAATGTCTGTAAAATTCCCACCTAAATATCTCAGGGGCATAAAAAAGGGCAAGCGGAGTTGGACTCGTTCACTCTGAAAGCATTCTCCTCATCAGCCAGGTACTGTATGTTATTCCGTGTCTCATCGTCCTATTAAGTGAATTTGACTTAGTTGAATTGTGTCGAATATGTCAGTGTTCCTGTTAACGTAATTGAAGTCTTGTGTGTTAACGTAATTCTGTTCGAGTGCCATCAGTTTCCTAACAAGACGTATTTTGAGACAGTCATATTTTGATTAATTCACTCTAAGTCTAACGCATTCTCCTCGTCAACTGTGTGGGCTGCTGGAGTTGCAGGACCGTGCCGGGAGGCGGTGGCCAGTAGCCAAGAGGATGTCCAACGAAGGAGGTCTTTACTTCGTCAGGATCAGAATTTTGAGTTAATGGAGCCAACATGAGTCGTGAGCCTACGGTTACGGTTGTTTCCTGGAGGCATGGCTCGAACCCAGGACGCTGACACCCAGTGTCTACGCTCGGCTTCTTGGAGGTGGTAACATCTTGTATGTATCTTTTACTTTACTTTTATCCTCTTCACCACTGATCGGCTAGTGAACTGCTTGGGCAATCAGTCACGTCTCTGTTACGCACTGTTGGCAAGTATTGGGCATGCACTGGCTCCTGAATGTATCTGAACCTGCTCCAGTGCTTGTCAAGTCTGGTCTTGAATGAGCTCACATTCGGTGCCGTCACAACACTTTCTGGCAGATTTTTCCAAGAGTTCACAATTCTCACTCCTAAATTTATCCCTCACAGTTTTCTCGGCTTGCGGCTTCTTCAACCTGGCGAGCTTATGTACCTCAATTAGGTTTCCTGAGATGCTTATGCACCTCAATTAGGTCTCCCCTTGCCCGTCTGTAGTATAAGTTACGCAATTTCAGGCGCTCTAATCTCTCAGGGTAGTTGAGGTGCCGTAGTGCAGGCACCAGTCTGGTGGCCCTCCTTTGGACATTTCAATCAACTGATACAGGTAGTCCCTAACCTACCATATCTCAGGGACAAGGCAGGGTGACAGTACTCCAGATGGGGAAGCACTTCACTCTGAACGGCCTTCTTATAAGACCTAATATTTTAGTTTCCTGATTTACCTACTTGCAATGGCCCGAGAACTTCAGCTAATTGCCAACATACACACCTAGGTCCTTTTCACATTCAGTCTCAATTAATGCAGTTTCTTCGTCCCGTAGGTACATATGATATGCCTCCTTACCGTTGGTACGTCCCAGGAGCAGCCTCTTATACTTCGTGACATTGACTCTTAGGAGTCATTTCTTTGACCATTCTTGAAGCTCACAAAGATCCTTCTGCAGCTCTTCAAAGTCAGCTTGGTTCTTAATTTCCCGAAATAACTTGGTGTCATCAGCAAAAATTTGTATGGAGGAATGTACAGCGTCAGGCATGTCATTTATGAAGCAAACAAACAACAGTGGGCCCAATACACTGTCCTGTGGTCCCCGCTTGTGATGGGTACACATGACGATTTCGTGCCATTAATCACCACACACCGTTTGCGGTCAGGAAGAAAGTCTCCGGTCCACGCTAGGCCTTTTCCCTGAATCCAGTACCCTTCCAGTTTAATTTTCAGCTATCAAATAGGGTTCTAGGACAACTGCCCTCTGGCCAATTGCCTCCCATAGGACAATTGCTCCCCATTGCTCGAGTGAATCTTTTGTACACCTAACCTGCATCACCATTAACCAGATTATTACAGGAGATCCAGCACCACCTAAGAAGAAACGTTATCATGATTCAACAGCCAGAATAGCAACCATCGTACAAGACTTAGAGAATCTCTGTGTACATAAGCCAATAAATAAAACATGAAAATAAAGTATTAATCACTGGCAGTGGGGGGCAATTGTCCAGGGGGCAGTTATCCTTATACCATCAAACAGGGAGGTACTACCGCCTGGGAAGATATTAGCAGCATAATGTGTTGTCTAATAGTAGACCCTGCTGCCATATGGCATCACGAAAATTGTGACCAAGTCCCAGGCTGCTGATATGACTTTCTGCCTCATTTACACACAATTGCAGGGTTTCAATTGTTTCTCTTACTTTGACAACACAACATACATACTGTATATCGTTTCTCATTCTTGATCTATTTTTCGTTTTTGTATTTATTTATGGTTATTTATGGTTGTTGTTGTTATTATTATTATTATTATTTTTATAATATAATATAATTTTATTGTATTTTTATTTGTATTAATTATTATTATTATCAATATTTTATTATTTATTTTAGTTTTTATTATAATTTTTATTTATTTTTAATAATTATTATTATTATATTTTTGCCCCCCTCCCCCCAGGCCCTGATGTGGGTCAATGACCTGTGCTCGGGTGGGCTAGTACTCGCAAAAAACAAAAAACAATAAAATAAATAAAAATAATAATAAGCATGAAAGTTTTCTAAAAGTATTTACTCATCTCACTGATTCCTGATGGCATTCTGTTTGATGACTTCGTTGATATAAATCTTGAGTAATCCATGCTGAAAAAGAAAAATATGGTTAACGTTAATACAGGATGCGGAGAAGTTGGACGGTAAGATCAGTGTCTCTTTAATTTTATGTTTTGATTTAAAAGAAATGCCTGTATTCCTTTGAGTAACAGGATACTGAAAATGGGGTGAGTAGAGTGACTCCTGGAAAGGGCTGCCCAGTTATGCACAGACAGGATTGGACTGCACTGCTGCATCGATCCTGTAGTGGATTCCTCCCCTACAAGCACCGAACCTTCTCGAATTCCCCAGCCTTTGCCTCCAGCGCCGCCCACGGAGCGGGGGTCAACTATCTACCCACGCCTACCCCCGCCTTATAAGGCCTGACGCCGCTGTGACCAGTCTCTTTACTCCCCAGTGCCACCAGCAAGCAACACCTCCTCCTCCGCGCCAGCCGTGCGGCTGCCGCTCCCGCCAGCGACCTTGACGTCCCTCAAGCCGCGTGCCCTCACTCTGGGCACCCTCACCACCCAGTTCTCTCTACTCAATAATTATTACCATGCTACCTACCCAGCAACAAGCTACATTGTACATCCAATACAATATGTATACAGTGAGCACATTGTGAGTTTCCATTCTCCATCCCATCCTGAGTGTGCACCAATATCTTATAACCCTACAAATGGTGACCCCGGAGTGACGCACTCACACAGGATGGAGGAGAAACCGATCACTCTCCCAGTCTTCAAGCAACATGGACTGGCTTATCCACATAGAGGCAGCTCTCATCGGCTCTACAGCTACTGTCTCTACACCGCAGGTTAGACACCCTAGAGCAGCTCTGCTACTCTAAGCAGACAGCCGCTCCTCTTCCTGCCCCAAGCACCACGTCCAGCTTGGAGAAGGTCGTGCTGATCGTGCTCCCGCTAGAGACCAAGGAAAATGGCCGCTTTGGATCGTTGTGCCATGAGGGAAGAGGAGGGGAGTGTGGGGAAGGACGACCTCCTTGCCACGCTGTTAAGGCAGCTGGGGCAGTTGAGGAGTGAGGTTGACACTCTAAAGGGGGAAAATGAAGCCCTCAGGACGGAACTCCTTCAGGTAGGTGTCCTGCCTAGCAGGACACCTGCGAAGGAGGAGCAGGCGTGGAGAGTGGTTGTCTCCAAGGGGACTAGGGTCAGGCTCAGGAAAGCTGACCAGGGTGTGGAGTGCAGTAACCCTTACCAGGTGCTGCAGGAAGCTGGAGAGGAAGAGAAGAGGCAGGACGGTATGGATCAAGGAGAGGAAAGGGCAGTTGTACAAACCCTGCCCACAGGTAAGGTCGTAGTAGTTGGTGACAGCCAGGTGAGGTTTATGGATAGGGCTTTTTGTGCGAGAGATAGGAAACGTAGGACTAGGGTATGTTTTCCTGGGGCTGGGATAGGGCATATAGCCGAGAGGTTAGACAGAGTTTTGTCAGGGGAGGGTACCAATCCAGTAGTGTGTCTTAGTGTGGGAGGAAACGACATAGGTAAGGTTAGGAGTGAGGAACTTTTCAAGAGGTATAGGGAGGCGCTGGGGAAGATTAGAGATAGGGGAGGGATCCCGATGGTATGTGGTGTCTTGCCTAGAAGAGGGGTTGGTCGTGAATGGCTGTCCAGGGCAATTGCTATTAATTGCCGACTGGAAAAACATTGTGCAAACAATGGTTGGGCATTCATTGATGACTGGCAACGATTTTATGGCAACGACTACCTGTACTGTCGCGACGGAGTACACTTGTCTCGTGAGGGGGTAAAGACGTTGTCTGCATCCCTGGAGGGTGAAATTGTCACTCCGAAGGGGGGTTTTCGCCAGTAGAGAGGGGTCGGGGAAAATGGGAGTCAAAAAACAAGCAGGTCCTGGGAAGTAGTGAAACAGAAGTAGATAATGCTGAAAATATAGTTCGTCATAATAACAAACATCAAAGTAATAAATGTAAAACAGATAGAAACGGAAGAAATATATTGAGTGTTTATTATACTAATAGTAGAAGCCTGTGTAACAAAATGGACCAGCTCAGGGCCATTGTTAGTAAAGAGAACATAGATATAATTGCAATAACGGAAGCATGGATAAATTCAAACAGCAAGCATTTTTTAGCAGAATTTCATATTCCAGGATATAACCTATTTAAATCTGACAGAGTAGGAAGGAGAGGTGGCGGTGTAGCAGTGTATATCAGGGTGTCATTAAAAAGCTGCAATAAATCAAACATTAAAACAAATAGCGACAATGTAAGTATTTGGGTAGAGATTGGTGAGGGCAGTGAATCCGTAGTCATTGGTGTTATATATAGACCACCTAATTTGAGTAGGAACGATGGTAAATTGCTATGGGAGGAAATAAAGAAGGCATCTAATAGAAACAATGTATGTATTCTAGGCGATTTCAACTTTTCGGGCATAGATTGGAAAAATCAACTTAGCGATAATGAATCTGAAGATTTTCTAGAAGTAGTACAAGATAGTTTTTTATATCAATTCATAAACTCGCCCACTAGAGGAAATAATATCCTCGATTTAGTTCTCAGTAATAATGAAAATCTAGTAAAAGATGTTGGGATTGGAGACGAACTAGGAAACAGTGATCATAAAGCCATATATTTTAACATAATATGGGATGGCAGGAAGAAGGAAAATTCGGCCTTGATCCCGGATTTTAGGAAGGCTAATTACAGTAGCTTAAGGAGAGACCTAAGGGATGACCCTATGGTCAAAAGATTAATCCCCCCCACACCTCTGGAAACTGTCAACTTAGGACGGGAGAACCCCGAATTTAATTTAGCAGCTACTTATGAACAATTTATTGCGACAATCCATAATGCTCAAAATAAACACATCCCTAAAAGAAAATTCAGATCGATACAGAACAAACCAAAATGGATGAATAATAGACTCTTAGATCTTCTAGGGAAAAAAGAGGTATATAGAAAAAGGATTAGAAAAGTAAAATCACTTACTTGGTTACTATCAGAACCTAACAAGACAGGTAAAAACAGAAATTAGAAGCAAGAGAGAATTATGAAATCAGGTAGCAAAAGCGAATCGAAAAATAACCCCAAAGCTTTTATCAACCTTATATAAATCAAGGTTAGAATACAATAGGTCCCTTAAAACTACATTGGGAGAAATGACTGATGATGAGTTAGAAATGTGTGGTACGTTAAATAGTCATTTTCATCGTATTCACAAATGAAAACCTAGCACAGTTTCAAGTTCCATAAAATTTATATAACGACAGTATAGAAAATATGTTGATGAATATCAATATTACTAGTAACGATGTGCTTAAAGAAATTAACAAACTGAAGCCTCATAAATCGCCTGGTCCAGACGAGGTATATGCTAGAATATAAAAAG
This sequence comes from Homarus americanus, assembly GCF_018991925.1. NCBI lineage: Eukaryota > Metazoa > Arthropoda > Malacostraca > Decapoda > Nephropidae > Homarus > Homarus americanus. Next base: position 5,037,019 of record NW_024734615.1, on the reverse strand, counting down.
AATGTAGAGATGAGTTGAGTAATCCATTAGCAGTTTTATTTAATAAGTCATTAGAATCGGGCCTAGTGCCAGAAGCTTGGAAACTTGCAAATGTAGTTCCGATTTTCAAAAAAGGTGATAAATCAATTGCATCAAATTACCGTCCCATTAGTCTCACGTTAATCATAGGCAAGTTGCTAGAGTCAATTATTGCTACAAAAATCAGAAGCCACCTTGAAACATTCAACTTAATTCATTCTTCTCAGCACGGTTTCACCCAGGGACGTTCTTATCTCACAAATTTGCTTAGCTTTTTCTCAGAAGTATATGAAGCGGTAGATAATGATAAGTCATATGATATAATTTATTTAGATTTCAGTAAAGCATTCGATAGAGTCCCTCATGAGAGATTGATAAGGAAGGTAGAAGCACATGGAATAGGTGTATCATTATTAAAATGGATTAGGTCATGGTTAACTGGTAGGAAACAAAGAGTCAGCAGAAATGGATTTAAGTCAGACTGGGGTGCGGTCAAAAGCAGAGTTCCCCAGGGATCTGTATTAGGCCATCTGCTGTTTGTTATATTCATTAATGATCTTGATTTAGGTATAACTAGTAGGATTAGTAAATTTGCAGATGATACCAAAATGGGGAGAGTGATAAATTCAGACAGTGACTTTGAACACCTTCAAAGAGATCTAGATACCTTACATGAGTGGTCAGTAAACTGGCAAATGAATTTTAATACTGATAAATGCAAGGTACTACAGATAGGGAAGACGAATACAAACGTTAAGTATAAACTAGGTAACACGGAAATAGAAAACTCAGTTTTGTGAAAAAGATCCTAGGTGTGTTGTTAGCAGCGACTTGAAACACAGAAAACAATGTGCTTGGCACCAACAAGGCAAACAGGATTCTTGGGTTCTATATCTAGGTCTGTAGTAACAGAACTGCTGACGTTATCTTGAAACTTTTACCTAGCATTAGTGAGGCCACACATGGATTATCTTGGTTCGGTCTGGTGTCCTTATTATAGAATGGACATAGATTCTTTGGAGGAAGTACAAAAGAAGAATGATAAAAATGATCCATAATATTAGAAACCTTCCATATGAAGAAGACTGAAAAGCTTAGGCTTACATTCATTAGAGAGGCGTAGAGTTAGGGGAGATATGATAGAGGTGTACAAGTGGGTAAGTGGGATTAACAAGGGTAAAATGGAAGATGTTCTGAAGCTCAGTAATAACGAAATAACTAGAACAAATGGATTTAAATTAGATAAATTCCGATTCAGAAAGGATATAGGCAAGCACTGGTTTGGTAATAGAGTTGTGGATATGTGGAATAGGCTACCGAGTGCTATAGTAGGATCGGGGACGCTAGGGAGCTTCAAGACGAAGTTGGATAGGCACATGGAAGTGCTGGGATGGGTGTGAAAGGGATCTGCCCTGTATGGGCCAGTCGGCCTCCTGCAGTATCCCACTTTCTTATGTTCTTATGTTCCTACCGACCCCAACACACCCGTCCTGCCTCAGACGCCGCCCCCGGCCCAGCAGTACCCCCTGCCGCTCCTCCTGATGCAGCCCTTGCTCCCGACGCGGCCCATGCGCCTGAGTGCGGACCCACACACCCCTCTTTTCTCCCTCAGGTACCCCCTGCTACTGTCGTGGACCCTGCTGCTGTCATGCTCCCTGCTGCTGTCATGGACCCTCTTCCTGCTGACGCAGCCCCTGCTCCTGACCCAGGCCCACACACCCCAGCAGGCGCATCTGAGGACTCTTTACCTGTCGCGAGTGAAGCACAACATTCATCGCCTCCACAACCCTCCCTCTCTCTCTTTTCTCCCACAGATCTCGTGTACCTAGACAGAGTTGCCCCCCTAGCGGTCGGCTCATCCACGCCCTCGCCGCACGGTAATGCAGAGGGAACAGCACAAGAAGCTCCTGCTGGACTTGAAGCAGAAGAGGGAGGAGTCGAGGAGGAACGGGGACAGGTGCACATGGGTTATACTCAGGGGGAGGGTAGTGGAAACAAGTGTGCCGACACAGGGCCAGGGGGCAGCAGTGCACCCTCCACCCACTCAACCCCCCACCCGGGAGGCGGCACCAGCTCAGCCTACCGGACAGGAGGGAACGAGCGCCGTGTAAACAATGACATTTTTAACCACACCCTGCAAAATACAGTGTACTTAGCAAATGCTGCAGCTTCTGAGAATGTGGGTGGAGCGGGTTTATTACTAAGAGCAGAGACGTTACCGAGAACAAATTCTGGCTTGAATGTCATGTACACTAATACTGACACGTTCCTTGATAAGAGGGAGGAGTTTGAAACACTACTAAGAGTACACCAACCAGATATTGTAGGAGTTGTAGAACTGTTGTACAAGAACAGGAGAATCGACCCAGAGGAATGTGAGTTCAGTATTGCTGGATATGACTCATTTACGAACCTAACTCAAGAATCCTGCAGGAGGGGTGTGGTTATCTACGCTAGGCAAGACCTTAGAGCCAGCCAGGCGAGGGTACAGGGAGAGGATGTTTTTGAAGAGTCCAAGTGGTGTAAAATTAAATTAAAGGGAGGGGACTTACTTATCGTCGGGTGTATCTACAGATCCCCGAACTGTGGCCCACTAAATCAAAGGAACTTAAGAACCTTAATAAACAATGCGGCGATGCTCAACCCCAGCCACCTCCTTATCATGGGGGACTTTAACTATGGCGACATCGACTGGAGAAACGAGTCAACCCCGAATGACTTGAATAATCCTGCTACTCTTTTTGTAGAAACTCTGAGAGATAATTTTCTGTTCCAACATGTGAGAGACCCGACACATTACAGAGGGGAGCAAACACCCAAGCCACTTGACCTCATCATAACAAACGAGGAGGGTATGGTGGCCAAACTGGAACACCTTGCCCCAGTTGGCACCAGTCACCATACAGTGTTGTCATTCAGATTTAACTGTTACCTAGTTCAAGATAAGGCCAGGCCAAGGTGCAAATATTACAAGGGAAATTACAATGGGATGAGGGAAGAGATGAGGGGTATCAACTGGCCTGACTTATTAAGGTACAAGAAAGCAGACACTACGCTGAATATCATAACTAGTAAAATGACCCATTTGATCGATAAATATATACCCAAGACCAAACCCAGTGCTTCTAGGAATACGAGGGGATCCCTACACATGAACCATGCGGCAGTCGACAAAATTAAGAAGAAAACCCAGAAATTCAAGACGTGGGTTGGGTCAAACGATGAGCAAGACAGGAGGATGTATGCAAGAGCCAGAAACCAAGCAAAGATAGAGTGTAGGAGGGCTGAAAAGGAGTTCCAAAGGCTGGTTGCACGCGAGGTCAAGTCAAACCCAAAGGCGTTTTACCGCTATGCAAAGTCGAAATTGAAAACGCGAGTAGGAGTATCAGACCTGAGGCTTGAAGATGGTAGTTACGCAGATTCTGACCAGGATAAAGCTGAGGCATTGAACAGCTTCTTTTCCTCAGTGTTCACAAGAGAGGATGCAACTAACCTTCCTGCGTTTGAGGACAGACGGTTCGACACAGCACTGACCCACATTGTGTTCACAGAAGAGGGTATTAGAAATAAACTGTCCAGGCTAAAGGTCCATAAGAGTCCTGGACCTGACATGGTGCATCCTAGAGTGCTAAGAGAGCTGTGCAACGAGCTTGCAGAGCCCCTGAAGATTCTGTTTTGTAAATGCCTGGATGAACAAATGGTCCCCAGTGAATGGAAAGTGGCTTATGTGAGTCCTATCTTCAAGAAGGGCGATAGGCACTCCACGAACAACTATAGACCGGTGAGCCTGACCAGCATAATATGTAAAGTACTTGAGAGTATTATCAGAGATGCAGCGATGGAACATCTACTACGAAACAACCTTGTAAAAGATTGCCAACACGGTTTTATGCCGGGGCGCTCTTGCTTGACACAATTGCTCAAGGTATTGGATATTTGGACCTATATTCTAGAACGGGGTGGTAATATCGACAATATTTACCTACTGTAGATTTTGCCAAGGCTTTCGACAGTGTACCCCACGAAAGGCTGAAAATCAAACTGGAAGGGTACGGAATTCGGGGAAATGTCCTAGCGTGGATAGAAGACTTTCTACATGACCGCAAGCAATGTGTGGTGATTAATGGCACGAAATCGTCATCTGTACCTGTAACAAGTGGGGTACCGCAGGGTAGTGTATTGGGCCCGCTGTTGTTTGTTTGTTTCATAAATGATATGCCTGACGTTGTACACTCCTCCATACAAATGTTTGCCGATGACGCCAAGTTATTTCGGGAAATTAAGAACCAAGCGGACTGTGAAGAGCTGCAGAAGGACCTCTGTGGGCTCCAGGAATGGTCGAAGGAATGGCTGCTGAGATTCAATGTCACGAAGTGTAAGAGGATGCACCTGGGGCGTACCAACGGTAAGGAGGCGTACCATATGTCCCAACGGGATGAAGAAAATGTACTAGTTGAGACTGTGTGTGAGAAGGACCTAGGTGTGTATGTTGACAATGAGCTGAAGTTCTCGGGCCATTGTGAGAAGAAGGTAAATCAGGCAAATAAATTATTGGGTCTTATAAGAAGGTCGTTCAGATATCTAGACGGTCCGTCCCTCGTGACGATCTTCAGGAGTGAAGTGCTTCCCCATCTGGAGTACTGTCACCCCATCTGGTCCCCGAGATATGCTAGGGACTGTCAGTTGGTTGAAAATGTTCAAAGGAGGGCCACCAAACTGGTGCCTGCACTTCGGCATCTCAGCTACCCTGAGAGATTGGAGCGCCTGAACTTGCCTAGCTTATACTACAGACGGGCAAGGGGGGACCTAGTTGAGGTTTATAAGCATCTCAGGGGGCACTACTCAGTTGAGTGTCCTTACTTGGAGCTGGCGGACGCTCGCCCCACAAGGGGTCACAGCTCAAGATTGAAGAAGCCGCAAGTCCAGAAAACCGTGAGGGCAAACTTTTTCGGAGTGAGGGTTGTAAACTCTTGGAACAATCTACCAGAAAGTGTTGTGACGGCACCGAGTGTGAGCTCTTTCAAGAGAAGACTTGACCAACACTGGAGCGGGTTCAGGTACATTCAGGAGCCGGTGCATGCCCAGTATTTGCCAACAGTGCGTGACAGAGACATGACCGATCGCCCGGGCGGCTAGCGAGCCGACCTTTTGGTGAAGAATATAAAGGAAAAGAGACGTGACCGATCGCCCAAGCGGCTAACAAGCCGATCAGTGGCGCAGAGGATAAAAGTAAAAAAAAGTAATAATGTCCCACATGTGGCATGCACCGCCGTTCTGCCTCACATGTGGCACGCAACTCTGCCAACCTCCTGTGTACACTGTATCTCCCTGTGAATGGTGTATTATAAACACAGTTTCAGTCCTTGAGAAAGCACACAAACCAAATAAAATTTAAAGTCTCTGTGGCACCTATGACACGAATAGGCTGACAGTTGTCCTTACCAGCTTGATTGCCAATATGTATTCACTTTAAGTTATTTATAGTCTCTTCTGCATTCACTGATGACAATTATGAACTGATTTAACTAAAGGCACAGTACTACACTCCCTGGTTGGCTGTTGAGATCAGAGAGAGCACATCGTGAGTTTCCTTTCTCCATTTCATCCTGAGTGCGAACCAAACACCTTGTACCCCACAACCCTGACACAGTACCACGACAGTAATCTACAAGGTCACTAGCAGACACTTATGTAAGTAAATCAATATATACTAATTCTGTACTTACATAACAAATGGAAGTATAATTTATATGTAGTCTTCAATAATATTAAATGCATAAAATTACTTTATGCCACCGCCACAACGCCACTATTTACAAACTGCTCAAGTGACTGCAAACACCTTAAGGAAAGGACGGGCTGTTACTGGGGGGTTAAGGGAATAGTACCAGCGCTGCCGTCTATAACTCTGCTTTATGACGTCATTTGTTCTCGCGTTTTCGTTGGGTATTAATGGTCATTAAAAAGCATGAATTTTAGGTATAACTATTGTAATGTCTTGGCAAAATATAAACATGCACATACAAAAACCCTGCAAGCATATAATATTATAACATAACATGGGAACCTTAAACACTAATTGAACAAAAAATATCAAATAGAAATTAGCATCCTCTGATTTGGTATAAAATTTATACATCCACCCTGGAATTTCACAGCCTCAGACAAGGCTAATAATGAATTAATCGAGGGAGTTTGCAGAGGGTTTCTGGATTTTGTTTTCATTAAGTTTAATTTAGAAAATAGTCTCTCTGCATCTGCATTGGATGTTGGAAGAGACAATACCTTGTAGTGGATTTCTCCTCTACAAACACTGTTTGTCGCTGAGTAGCCGACCCCACCAATTCCCCAGTGTATGCCTCGTGGTCTACGTCAACCAGTGCCGCCATACATCACGGAGCGGGGGTCAACTACTAAGCCACGCCTACCCCCCGCTATTTAAGACCTGACCTCGTGGTGACCTGTCTCTTTCTACCTGGCTTGAATGTCATGTACACTAATACCGACACGTTCCTTGATAAGAGGGAGGAGTTTGAAACACTACTAAGAGTACACCAACCAGATATTGTAGGAGTTGTAGAACTGTTGTACAAGAACAGGAGAATCGACCCAGAGGAATGTGAGTTCAGTATTGCTGGATATGACTCATTTACGAACCTAACTCAAGAATCCTGCAGGAGGGGTGTGGTTATCTACGCTAGGCAAGACCTTAGAGCCAGCCAGGCGAGGGTACAGGGAGAGGATGTCTTTGAAGAGTCCAAGTGGTGTAAAATTAAATTAAAGGGAGGGGACTTACTTATCGTCGGGTGTATCTACAGATCCCCGAACTGTGGCCCACTAAATCAAAGGAACTTAAGAACCTTAATAAACAATGCGGCGATGCTCAACCCCAGCCACCTCCTTATCATGGGGGACTTTAACTATGGCAACATCGACTGGAGAAACGAGTCAACCCCGAATGACTTGAATAATCCTGCTACTCTTTTTGTAGAAACTCTGAGAGATAATTTTCTGTTCCAACATGTGAGAGACCCGACACATTACAGAGGGGAGCAAACACCCAAGCCACTTGACCTCATCATAACAAACGAGGAGGGTATGGTGGCCAAACTGGAACACCTTGCCCCAGTTGGCACCAGTCACCATACAGTGTTGTCATTCAGATTTAACTGTTACCTAGTTCAAGATAAGGCCAGGCCAAGGTGCAAATATTACAAGGGAAATTACAATGGGATGAGGGAAGAGATGAGGGGTATCAACTGGCCTGACTTATTAAGGTACAAGAACGCAGACACTACGCTGAATATCATAACTAGTAAAATGACCCATTTGATCGATAAATATATACCCAAGACCAAGCCCAGTGCTTCTAGGAATACGAGGGGATCCCTACACATGAACCATGCGGCGGTCGACAAAATTAAGAAGAAAACCCAGAAATTCAAGACGTGGGTTGGGTCAAACGATGAGCAAGACAGGAGGATGTATGCAAGAGCCAGAAACCAAGCAAAGATAGAGTGTAGGAGGGCTGAAAAGGAGTTCCAAAGGCTGGTTGCACGCGAGGTCAAGTCAAACCCAAAGGCGTTTTACCGCTATGCAAAGTCGAAATTGAAAACGCGAGTAGGAGTATCAGACCTGAGGCTTGAAGATGGTAGTTACGCAGATTCTGACCAGGATAAAGCTGAGGCATTGAACAGCTTCTTTTCCTCAGTGTTCACAAGAGAGGATGCAACTAACCTTCCTGCGTTTGAGGACAGACGGTTCGACACAGCACTGACCCACATTGTGTTCACAGAAGAGGGTATTAGAAATAAACTGTCCAGGCTAAAGGTCCATAAGAGTCCTGGACCTGACATGGTGCATCCTAGAGTGCTAAGGGAGCTGTGCAACGAGCTTGCAGAGCCCCTGAAGATTCTGTTTTGTAAATGCCTGGATGAACAAATGGTCCCCAGTGAATGGAAAGTGGCTTATGTGAGTCCTATCTTCAAGAAGGGCGATAGGCACTCCACGAACAACTATAGACCGGTGAGCCTGACCAGCATAATATGTAAAGTACTTGAGAGTATTATCAGAGATGCAGCGATGGAACATCTACTACGAAACAACCTTGTAAAAGATTGCCAACACGGTTTTATGCCGGGGCGCTCTTGCTTGACACAATTGCTCAAGGTATTGGATATTTGGACCCATATTCTAGAACGGGGTGGTAATATCGACAATATTTACCTAGATTTTGCCAAGGCTTTCGACAGTGTACCCCACGAAAGGCTGAAAATCAAACTGGAAGGGTACGGAATTCGGGGAAATGTCCTAGCGTGGATAGAAGACTTTCTACATGACCGCAAGCAATGTGTGGTGATTAATGGCACGAAATCGTCATCTGTACCTGTAACAAGTGGGGTACCGCAGGGTAGTGTATTGGGCCCGCTGTTGTTTGTTTGTTTCATAAATGATATGCCTGACGTTGTACACTCCTCCATACAAATGTTTGCCGATGATGGCCAAGTTATTTCGGGAAATTAAGAACCAAGCGGACTGTGAAGAGCTGCAGAAGGACCTCTGTGGGCTCCAGGAATGGTCGAAGGAATGGCTGCTGAGATTCAATGTCACGAAGTGTAAGAGGATGCACCTGGGGCGTACCAACGGTAAGGAGGCGTACCATATGTCCCAACGGGATGAAGAAAATGTACTAGTTGAGACTGTGTGTGAGAAGGACCTAGGTGTGTATGTTGACAATGAGCTGAAGTTCTCGGGCCATTGTGAGAAGAAGGTAAATCAGGCAAATAAATTATTGGGTCTTATAAGAAGGTCGTTCAGATATCTAGACGGTCCGTCCCTCGTGACGATCTTCAGGAGTGAAGTGCTTCCCCATCTGGAGTACTGTCACCCCATCTGGTCCCCGAGATATGCTAGGGACTGTCAGTTGGTTGAAAATGTTCAAAGGAGGGCCACCAAGCTGGTGCCTGCACTTCGGCATCTCAGCTACCCTGCGAGATTGGAGCGCCTGAACTTGCCTAGCTTATACTACAGACGGGCAAGGGGGGACCTAGTTGAGGTTTATAAGCATCTCAGGGGGCACTACTCAGTTGAGTGTCCTTACTTGGAGCTGGCGGACGCTCGCCCCACAAGGGGTCACAGCTCAAGATTGAAGAAGCCGCAAGTCCGGAAAACCGTGAGGGCAAACTTTTTCGGAGTGAGGGTTGTAAACTCTTGGAACAATCTACCAGAAAGTGACGGCACCGAGTGTGAGCTCTTTCAAGAGAAGACTTGACCAACACTGGAGCGGGTTCAGGTACATTCAGGAGCCGGTGCATGCCCAGTATTTGCCAACAGTGCGTGACAGAGACGTGACCGATCGCCCGGGCGGCTAGCGAGCCGACCTTTTGGTGAAGAATATAAAGGAAAAGAGTCGTGACCGATCGCCCAAGCGGCTAACAAGCCGATCAGTGGCGAAGAGGATAAAAGTGAAAGTAAAAGTACACCAACCAGCCAGCAACACCTCCTCCGCCTGCCTGGCGGTCCTCTCTCCCGTCGGCGAGCATGGCGACCCACAGCTGGTCCTCCTCTGAGCATCCTCACCAACCAGCTCTCTCTACATCACACTTGTAACCATGCTGCCTTCCCAGCACCAAGCTGCATTGTACATCCAATACAACATGTATATAGAGAGCACATTGTGAGTTTCCTTTCTCCAACCCATCCTGAGTGTGAACCAAACATCCTGAACCCCACAATATATATTACTGAAGAAAAAATTATTAAGTCCTTTACATTTTATATGCATTTCTTGAACAATGAGGAATATATTCCTCATGGCGTCTCTGACGTAGAATGTGGACGGCCTCTCCTCATGACGTCACCAACTGTCATATGTTTTCCTCGTTAGCAGACGATATTCCTCAAAAGGGCAGCACTGGGGAGTACTAGGAGTAGCTGCTATATCTTGTCACCCAGCAGTGCTGCCAGACTGTTGGATTCAAATTTCTCTAAATTCATGGATGAAAATTCCCCATTTCTTAAATTATCTCATTTATTTAAGTTTAAGCATATATATCCTGAAATTATAAATAATGTATGTATTTTATTAACTATATACAAAATACAGGCATAGTAATGTGAGCTCTTTCAAGACCAGACTTGTCAATGGTGTGTAACAGAGACGTGACCGATCTCCCAAGCGGCTAACGAGCTTGTGGGGTTCAGGATATTTGGTTCACACTCAGGATGGGATGGAGAAAGGAAACTCACAATGTGCTCTCTATATACATGTTGTATTGGATGTACAATGCAGCTTGGTGCTGGGAAGGCAGCATGGTTACAAGCGTTGAGTAGAGAGAGCTGGTTGGTGAGGATGCTCAGAGGAGGACAGCTTGTGGGTCGCCATGCTCGCCGGCGGGAGCGAGGACCACCAGGCAGGCAGAGGAGGTGTTGCTGGCTGGTTGGTGTAGGTAGAAAGAGACAGGTCACCACGAGGTCAGGTCTTAAATAGCGGGGGGTAGGCGTGGCTTAGTAGTTGACCCCCGCTCCGTGATGTATGGCGGCGCTGGTTGACCCAGACCACGAGGCATACACTGAGAAATTGGTGGGGTCGACTACTCAGCGACAAACAGCGTTTGTAGGGGAGAATTCCACTACAAGCTGATCAGTGGTGAAGAGGATAAAGAAAAAACAAAGAATGAAGTTAATTCACATACCGTCTTTTCTCCATTTCCAAGATTTGATTCAGAATGTTAAATGGCCGAGTTTTGTTTTATCGAGTTCATTTTTTCTATCTTGATAATCTGCCAGAGTGCCGTGGCAGTCACGAATGTGAGCTACTTCAAGACCAGACTTGACACTGGAGCAGGTACCTACCTATACATTCAGGAGCCAGTTCATGTCCAGTACTTGCCAATATTTTGTAATAGTGCGAAACAGTGTTCGTAAGCCCAAACGGCTAATGGACCTATCAGTGGCGAAGAGGATAAAAGTAACAATTAATATTCAGTCAGTTTGACCAAGGTCAGCTAACAAAGCCACGAGAGGCTTGTTTCCAGTTGAGTCCTTATACCAACAGCTTTCTTAGGGTTAGGCGGTCATCCAACCAAGGATTATAAAGCCCTGTGTTTTCAAGGAAGAAGTCAGCTCTTTCATAGAGCGATGGAAAGCAGACCGATCAGTGGAGAAGGGAATAAAGTAAATATAAATTGTGTATGTTAGTCCTTTTAACATTCTCTCTGATACAAATGAATGACGTCATCATGTGCGGTGTGTCGACGTCAACCCCCGAGACGAGGCTGAGGCTCCAACATGGCAGACTCGGTGCGGGAGCAGAAGCTTGCTGCTGCGAGGAAAAAGGTAAATTATGCTATATACACTGTATTTAAGATGAAGCTAAAATGAAAAATTTTTATTTGTGAATCCCCCAGGAAATTGGTGACATAAATCGCGATGCCGGTTTTATAGGGTGACCTTAAATCATCCAGTTTTGACAAGTAAACAAACGGGTCGTCATCAGCTGATGCTCGGTGCTAACTGTTGACAGCTGGCACAAGTCAATACCTACAAGGTATGGGTTGATCTCGTATTAAAGTTTACACTGTGCCTCAGGTTAATTCCTGCCCCATCCATTCCTCACTATTAAGAAATAGGTAGTTATATTCTACCTCAAATTAATAGGAGCCGTGCGAGATGAAACATAAGTGATGATAAGCTGATTTTTTATCATATTGGTACACGAGAGCAACATCCTTTGGTAAATATTTGTCCATTGGCTGTCCTCAGGTTTTGGACCTTCATTTCTTGTGCAAATTAGCGTTTAAAAAAAAAAGGACATATTCATTGGTCAAGTCTGGTCTTGAAAGAGCTCACACTCGGTGCCGTTACCCCTCACAGTTATCTGGACTTGCAGCTTCTTCAATCTTGAGCTGTGACCCCTTGTGGGGCGAGCATCTGCCAGCTACAGGCAAGGACACTCGACTGAGTAGTGCCCACTGAGATGCTTGTACACCTCAGTCAGATCTCCCCTTGCCTGTCTGTAGTACAAGCTAGGCAAGTTCAGGCGCTCTAATCCCTCTGGGTAGCTGAGGAGCCGCAGTGCAGGCACCAATCTGGTGGCCCTCCTTTGGACATTTTCAATCAGCTGACAGTCTGTAGCATATCTCGGGGACCAGACGGGATGACAGTACTCCAGATGGGGAAGCACATCACTCTTGAAGATCGTTATGAGGGACGGACCATCTAGATATCTGAACGACCTTAAAGGACTAATAAATTAGTTGCCTGGTTTACCTTCTTCTCGCAATGACTCGAGAACTTCAGTTCATTGTCAACATACAGTACACACCCAGGCCCTTTTCACATTCTGTCTCATTTAATGCAGTCTCTTCGTCCCATTGGGACATATGATACGCCTCCTTACTGTTGGTACGTCCCAGGTGCATCCTCTTACACTCCTTGACATTGAGTCTCAGCCAGTGCATGCTCAGTTCTTGCCAATAGTGCGTAACAGAGACATAACCGATCGCCCTAATGCCTAATGAGCTGAACAGTGGTGAAGAGGATAAAAGAAAAAAAGTAAGGTAAATTTGGAACAAACTGCTAATATGCAAAAAATTGGTGGTCAGGTTTGAGTAAACACTATAACCCCCCAAAAAAAAATGCCTAACACTAACCTAACCTACAATATATACAACCTAGCCCTTTTTTTTTGTGAGCTTACCTTCCACTGTGGTGGAGGATACAGCTGGGCAATCTGGAGAAGGAAATGGTGGAGGATGGTAATTTCTGTGCTTTCTTGGTTTTATTTTACATTCCGACATTGCACACCCCAAAGATATAAACTACTGAAACATTTAGATCTCTATATTTTGAGCATTTTGAACCCCATTTTTACCATTTTAATTTCAATCACCAGTCTGACAATGGCCGTGGTGGAGGTTGGGTGTGATTCGTGCTCCTACGGACATGACACGCTCCAAAGTTTTAAACTACTGAAACGTTTAGATCTCCATATTCTGAGTCTTTTGAACCCCATTTATACTAGTTGGAAATGAATGTTACTCTGACCCCCGGTTAGGCTAGATTTGGTTAAGATAGGTTAGTTTAAGCTAGGCCTACTAGGGGTACGGGCTAGGGGTTAGGTAAGGTTACGTTACATGAAGTTGTTAGGTGCGTTAGTTTAGATGACTCGTTTTCATGTTCTCCACCACCCAAAGGCCCCGATTTATCAGGCTTTCCCCATTATTGTTGGGGGGTCGGGATAGGGCAAAAATGAGCAATTTCCGACAAAAATGAAGGTTAGATTCGCTTAAAACACACTGGAAAAACATATTGGTCAACCCCTTGGGACTTACAGTCTGCGCGGAATGTGAGATCGCGTGTTGAAAAAATATTGATATTTATGATTATGTTATATAAATAAAGTCAAGTAACACTTACCACTTCAATTAATACTTTGTAGTGTTTCCTCTGCGCTTCAGACAGTCTTTTAGCCTTTGAGGAACACTGTCAGCAAGGTTTTGCAAGAGGTCAGGTGGCAAGTTAGCCCAGGTATCCTTGATGGCTGCCTCTAGCTTCGGGATTGATGATGTGTCAGCGTCGCGCAGATGACGCTTAACAATGGACCACAAATTTTCTATTGGGTTAAGATCTGGGCTACTGCCAGGCCAGTCAATAAAGAAAGGTACCTCACAGTCTTTGAGCCACTGTATGGCACTTTTAGCAGTGTGGCATGGGGCACCGTCCTGCATGAAAAGGCTTGCCTTAGCTTTATCAAATGATTCAGGTAAGAAATCACTGAGCAGTTCAAGATAGTTGTATTGATTCATCATCTGATTCTTAGGGAGGATTACTAGTTCACCAACACCATAATATGTAAAGGAAGCCCAAACCATAAGCGAGGCAGGGTGCTTAACAGTCTTTACAGTATACTGTGGGAGGTGTGCGTCTGAGTGGGGCGGGCGGTACACCCTTGCACCAGTATTCCCAGTCACAGAAAATGTAGCCTCGTCGGACCACAATACACTTTTCCATGACTCTAAATCCCACGCTTCATATTTCTTGCAAAATTTCACTCTATTTTCCTTCTGTCTCTTTGTCAACAGAGGTTTACAGCGGGCACGAAAGCTCTTAAATCTCAGGTCATCGTGCAGGGCTTGTTGAACACAACGTAACGAGACGTGACTCAAAAGACGGGGGTTTCTCTTTCACTTTACGTGCTGTGAGTGAGGGATTGGACCGAACTTGTCGAGAAATAACCTTAAGTGTCCGTGGAGACAATAATTTAGGCCTACCAGACTTAGGTAATGGAGCTGGTAACTCGTCCTCTCCATGGTCACGGAAACGTTTGACAAGATTTTGAACAACTCGTAATGCCACACCAGTCTGAGCCTAAATTTCTCTCAGTACATGGTTTGCTTTGTACAGTGCAATCACTGCTGCAATATCATCTCTTGTAGTAACCCTCCTGGACATCTCTGATGGCCACTATGTCGGGTTAATGCACCTTAAACTAGACAAAACATGGCCACATGGTGCTCGAACCCTCACAATAAATCTTCCCCTCACAGTTGCCAGAGGCGCACTGACTACAAGCCGTGAGGTGTTCTCAGTTGCCAAATGTCACCACTTGCCAGCAAACCAAGCGTTTTGACATCTCGCATCCCAGGACAGCCTTTCACAACATATGATCTTATTTTCGCAAGAACTTAGTTCGTCGGCCTTATCGCGATTTAATATTCCTCGCAGACTGTAGGTTCGAAAGTACAAATTTACCCTTTTCTTAAACCTAAACAATTTCCACACTTAGGACACAGTCTTGATGTTGGTAGGCCACTGTGATCTTGTAATATTTTTATTGATTCACTGTCATTCTCATAAAGTCACTGAATAACAGTTACATATGGGAGAGAACATTTATCACATGCCATAACAAAAGCCTTCAAAATCTGAAAGGTTGCGGTGGAAAGTTGGGTTAAAAATGATTGGCCAGCCAGGTCACATCACACGATACTTGAAAGTCATTGAAGAGGAGGAGGAAAGGAGGAGACAAACGACTATAGCAATATGGCGCAACATGGTGGATATAGAAATATACTCGTAGAAATTTGTGAGATACAGTACTCTTAATATTGATTTGCACAAGAAATGAATGGAAGTTGTAAGTTGAATTTTTTCTTGTCTTTGTGTCTGTAATATTGAAAAATGTAAACCTGCAGAAAACCTATGGACAAATATTAACCCATCCTTTATTTCACTTAAATAATAACCTACAATAATTGGTAATTATTTACGACTTCACAGCCACTGTATTTTCGTGGAACACAAATTTAAAAACACCACAATTTCACTGTGTTTTATAGTGGACACTGTCGTAATTATGGCAAATGTGTTAAAAAGTGTATCTCAAAGTTCAATTTAACCTAACCTAACCTAGCGTAACTTAACACCTGCCATGGGCGAACTTACTATTACTGAGACGGGGGAAAGTGGTTGTGAAGTCCTCCATATTAGCCCAATAAATTAACGGCACATAAAATCACAAAGTAGGAGAAGGGAGCACACATTGGAATTATTATGCGAAACTTGGCCAGAATCTTCTTGCTACGTATAACAGTAAGAGACAATTGGTGCCCATAAAGTGTTTGTCCAGGTAAGTTCATGTTAGGTTAAGTTATGGTTTACTAAAGAATAGACACCAAACACAGTTATCGATGAATTTGTTAGGGTTGATGATGCCTAGTAGTGATTGATGGTTAGGTTGGGGTTGAGATGAAATGTTAGGTTGGTGTAAATTTTCTGTTGGTCATACTTAAAAAAATATCCTGATATGGTTTATTCTAGACCTTGTCTGCTCTTCTGAAAGTCATAATTTAAAATAAAAATTTGATATGAGAATCTTGTGGCAGCTGTGGTTGTAGCTGAGTTGCCAATTCAATAATACAGTATAATTTTCTTCATTATTTAAGCAAATATATGACCATATGGAAACTTCTCACGATCTAAAATAATGATGAATAGTTTATTATTATAAAAATGTTACCTTTGGTTTGTTTAATATTTATCCTGACAGTGATACAGCCAAAAATAGATCCACCAATCACAATCACCTTTACATACAGCCTTACTTTACCAAGTATTGCCAGGCTGGGGTCGCTGGATCTTTGGCTGACTGTATAGCACTGCACAACAAAATATATGCAAAAACAGCAGCTAGCGAGAGACCAGTCTTCTATAATGGCAGCAGACTATGAACTAAACATCCAAGCAGCTTGGCCACCCATGTGTCTGGCACGTGGTGATGCATTGGAGCATGATGCAATCTCTTGGAACTCCCTGAAAATTTAATCCCAGGCACAGAATGGAGAGATTTGGAGAAATTTTCTCAGAACCTCCTAAGAATTTTTTCAGAAAATGTGCCTGATTTTCAACCCCGGAAACTCGTTCACAGACCTGGAATCGAGAGAATTTTTCTGGAAAAATTCTGAGCCAATTTTAATTCGTGATACAGGTTGACAATCCCTTATCCGAAATCCTTGGGGCCAGGGGCATTTCGGATTTTGGAATTTTTCGGTTTTCAGAATGGTTAGTTTTTTTTTTTTTTTTTATAATATTAGCTCACCCGGGCATATATCACTGACCCACATCAGGGCCTGGGGGGCGAAAATATAATAAAAATTATAATAATAATAATCATTCATAGGTCTAGGTCGTGTTTTTCACTTTTGATTTTTCATTCTTGTATTTATTATTATTGTTACCGCAAGCGGTACATAATTATGATGACATATAAACAAATGTTATGTTAGGCATCTTGCTGCCTAGAGACCACCACATCACCGAAATCATAGTGCGGGAGATGCACGAAGAGAGAGCCGGACATGCCGGACGAGAACACACGATGGCGTGTGTGAGGCAAAGGTATTGAATTCCCCAGGGCAGACGCTTGCTTGAAAGAATCATACGACGCTGTTTAGTGTGCCGACGGAACAACTGGAGAAGTCAGCATCAAAGGCAAGCTGACTTACCAATAGACCGTGTTACTCCTGGAAAGGCTCCATTTGCTTACACTGGAAGGGACTGTTTTGGTCCATTCATTATCAAGGTAGGGAGGAAACAGGTTACATTCCTTGCAAGGAACTTTATAAATGCAACCAATTGTGTTGTTGGGGGAATTCTTGATTAACATTTGTTTAACAGTTAACTGTTAAACAAATGAGAGAAGCTTAGTAGGACTGTTAAATAAACACACAGAGACCTTCGCCTCAAACTTATCACCTCAACCCCCCAACCCCTCGCTGGGTGGCGTGGCTGGTTCCCTCCCTCCCTCCCCCCTCCCCCCCCCAGCCAGGCTTTTAGGCTTACAGTTTTTATCTTATATAATATCTCAGACTAAAGTTAGGAGATTATAATTTGCATTGCTGGTATCCTTGCAAGACAGCCAATAATTTGAATATAAACGTCATATATTTTGCTCAAGAGATAAAAATTCTTGTACATTAGTGAACAGTACTGAAGTACATTTTATAAAAAAAAGTTTTTCACTGTATTTTTGGGTAGAGTTACATAGATTTCTTCATTTATTTTCATCCATTTACATGCACACACCATACTAAAAGAAACATAATAGAAATAAATGACGTTAGTGCAAAGCTGGAGTGCACATGTACTAATTTGATTACAGTAGTACCCCGATTTACGCGGTCAATTGAACCCACAGGGTACCGCGGAAAGTGAAAACCGCGTAAAGTGAACAGAACATACAGTATGGGATTAATTCCAATAGAGACTGGCCCGACCCCCAAACTCCACTTTTTCAGACACAATACCTACGTTGCAGTAAAAATTACATCTTAATTTTATGATGGTATGCACACACAATTAATAATTAAGAGAAATATCAATAATATTAGTTTTTTTAACACTTACATTAGTAGAAAAGATGGCTGAGCACACAGGGATGGGGGGGTTGATTCCGAGGCAGAGGGCAGATTATTGGCCCTCACCTGTATCACTTGTATCAATTGTATCACTATCCACCACATAGGCTTGCAGGGCCTCTTTGTCAAACCCCTCAAAGTCCATATAAGTCCATATCCTCACTATCACTGACTTGGGTCGGCTGTGGTGGGTGGCGGGTGAAGAACTCGGTAATGTTTTGATGACTGGGCGACCTTGTGCGCATCCTGCCCGTGCTGCTTCCCGCGTATATGAGTAGATGCACCGCGTAAAATGAAATTGCGGTTCTGGCGAGGTACTGCGTAAACGAGAACCGCGTAAATCTGGGTATTACTGTATATTTATATAATTTTTTTTTTACAGTTACGACAGTTCCAGAAGAAGAAAGGCACCAAGCGGGTGATTGAAGGCAGCAGCAAAGAAGGCACACCAGATGTGGAGGCAAGTTATAACAGAGAGAATCTTACTTGTGTAATGTGTTCACTCACTTGTGTATGTTGCTGGCATTATATTTATTCTGCAAGCCTATAATCTATATATCAAACATTAAAGTTTCTTTACCTTTGTGTCTGTATATAATTCAGTTGCCAATGATGCTACAGCACTGGTCAGTTCCAGAGACATTTATAATGTCAAGTGTCTCTACACTTCTTACAACATAAATATGTTTCCAATTTTCATATGTTAAAATAAATGTTCTAAGTATTTTAATGTGTTCTGTTACGATACTAGGTGGTTATTTGACCCTTCCAACAAAATTTACTCTTCAATATATTTCCGAGAGATCACCAAGGTCAGTTTTCTACTAAAAGTAAGGAAAATTATATTGAAGCTAAAATTTAAATAGCTGATTACTTAAATTTTTATACAAAATCTATAAAAACCTGATGTCAGAAATAGTTCAGCAAATCCCACCTTAACAGTAAATCCTAAAGACAACAATATACTGTACTACCTTATCACTCTGGAGCATCAGTAGTACAACAACAAAATATACTTATGGTTTGGGAGACAGGCAACAATAAGTTGACCTCACAGCTATTACTCTTCAACTAACTCTGAAACTCACCAGGTCTCCCACCTGACCAGTATCAATCACAGAGATCCACATACAGTACATACTACTGTACTGTGTACTAGGAATGTCAAGTCCTATACATCAGATATTTGACTGATGGCCAGTGCCATCTATTGAACATATTCTTCCCTTTATCAAATCCACTTCACAAAACTCATGTAGTTTATCATAACAGTAGAAACAACCCACATTGTTAAAATACAGGTACACTTGAATTAGGAGTGCATTACAAATTTCTTGGATCTATTCAGGTGATATGAGCCTGTATAATACAACAGTTGTAACTGGGGACAGGACATTTCCATTATTGTCTTTTTGGGTTTTACATACATATTTTAATTTTTTACAGGGAAGTGTTACGGAAGAGTCAAGTCCATTGTCAGAAGCAGGCACTCTGTCATCACATGCATCCTCACTTGATTTGGCTTCTGAGGAATTTACAGAAATGTCAGAGGATGCAGCCCCCAGAGAAGATTCTAGTGTCTCATCTCATATACAGTCAATGTCACAGGATTTAACCAATGGTGAGAATGTAATCCATGCATCAAATGCAACATCTCAAATCTATAGTGCTGGCACTCCTGACCCAGCATCTGGATATGTAGGAGAGACAGAAGCTGGAGGATCTCACTTCACAACAACAGACACCACACAAATGGCTGTAAATAGGTTAGAATTACCTGAAGTGTTATCAACTTTAGAAGATGAAAATGAAAGCCATTGCACTAAAATCAGTGAAGCTGCAATTGAGGATGATAAAGAAGCACAATTACCAAATGGAGAAGAAAATAATCAAGAAATGAAACTGGCAGCCTCATATCCACTTCCAGTTGTGGAAAATGGTTTTTCTAACCATGACCCATATGCATTTACTACCCAGTCATGTTCAGATATAGCAAGCACATCTCCAAATTTACCACAAAATGAAGATTTCACAAACATGACGCTCATCCAATCATCAGAACCTGATGCACATATAGTTAATACAGCAGAAAGTACAACAGCTCTTCAGCAAGTCATTCCTCCAACTCCAGTTATATTGGATCTGCCAAAAGATGAGCCAGTGGTAGAGATTCTGTCCAGTGACTTTGATGCAACACATGAACAGCAAATTTCCTCTGATTCGTTTGAGAGGGAAGGTTCAGTTAGTTCTGAAACAACCGCAAGTGTAACAACTGCAATACACATATCTACAGGTGAGGTCCAAGGCGAGCCAGTATTGAAGTCTTCCTCAGAAAGTTTACGGCAGATCTCACTACAACTCAGCGGTCTTATGAGCGAGAGTGAAGAATCAGGTACAGTACAGTAAAATGCTTTGACATTTTATCTTATGTGTAAAGGTGAGGGAACAAGGGTATAAAAAGATGTTTTACTTGTGATGACCTACCTTTATGTGGAAGAATGGGGTAATATGTACAGTACAATGATGTCTTGGTCTTCAATGAATTACAGTGATCCCTTGGTTAACGAGCGCCTCGGTTAACGAGATTTCGGTTAACGAGTTACCTCCCATAAGATTCTTAACTTCGGTTAACGAGCAATCCCTCGATTAACGAGTTTCTTACGAGCCGACCTCAACAAGTTTTCGCTTGCACTTGGCGGTCAACCAGCTGTAGTATTAGTCCGCCAATACAGTAATCGGTTATAGGGCTTAAATTCCTTACTATTTTAGTAAATATCAAGACATTTATACTATTCAATAATTTTAAAAGTTTAATATTAATTTTTTTAGTAATTTTAACAATTATTGAACATAATTGAAGGTAAAGAAACTAGTTTCTGGCGTGCCATCCAGCCTTTTAACACACCAGACAAGCGTTAGTGTCTCTCTGTTTTCAGTGGTGGTAACATCTTGCTTGAGACTCTCTTCAACTTAATGCTTTTTTTCTGTGTTTCCAAGCAAATTATTGGTCATTTTGAAATTTATTTTACATATTGACAATATATAACGCAGTGCAGTGTTATTTTAAAGAAAATATTCTTTATTTACAGCAAGTTTAACTTAAAAAATCATGCATTGACATTGTTTGAATCCAGCATGGGGCCTAAGAGATCAAGAAAAGTGATTTCAATCCAAACCAAGCAGGAAATTATAAAAAAACATGAAGAAGGAATTAGAATAAATGCGCTATGCTAAGAATATGGCATGTCGACATCAACTGTGTCAACAATTCTTGCACAGAAAGACAAATTTAAAGAAGTGAAAGTGAGACAAATCTACCAGTATTTAAAAGTAGATCCCTAATTGCAGAAACTGAGAGGCTACTTCTCATCTGGATTAGGGAAAAACAGATGAAAGGTGATTCAGCTTCTACTGAATTCATTTGTGAAAGAGCCAGGGAGATTTACGAACATTTAAAGACAAATCAACCTGGTTCTTCAGGCACAGAATTTGAAGATTTTCGGGCCAGCAAAGGCTGGTTCGAAAAATTTAAGAAAAGAAGCGACATTTTCAGTGTTGTTAGGCATGGTGAGGCTGCAAGTGCAGATAAAGAAGGAGCAGCAAAGTTTTTAGTGGAATTTAAAGAACTGATGGAAGAAGAAAATTATTTTCCACAGCAAGTGTTCAATGTGGATGAAACTGGGTTGTTCTGGAAAAAGATGCTCAAAAGAACATTCATCACCAGAGATGAAGCCTCTTTACCTGGGCATAAACCCATGAAAGACCGTCTCACTCTACTGCTTGGTGCCAATGCTTCAGGGGATTTCCGACTGAAGCCTATGCTCGTCTACCACTCTGAAAACCCCAGGGTGTTCAAGCAACAGCAAGTGGTAAAAGCAAAGCTTGGAGTTTATTGGAAGTCCAACCGTAAGGCATGGGTGACAAGACAGCTCTTTAATGAAATGGCTGTTGAGGTGTTTTGCCCTTGTGTCAAGAGCTACCTAACCACCAATAAACTCCCTTTAAAGGCTCTTCTCCTCATGGATAATGCTCCTGGTCATGACTGAACTTGCCAGAACTTTGGAGTATCAATTTGACTTTGTGAAAGTGTTGTTTTTGCCTCCCAACACTACATCAATCATACAGCCAATGGAGCAGAATGTGATCAGCAACTTCAAGAAGTTGTACATGAAGAAAATGTTTAGGAGGTGCCATCAGGCAACTTCCACTGATCCTGAACTAACACTGAAACGGTTCTGGAAGACACAATTCAACATCCTGGAGGCTGTAAAATTTATTGTGTCATCATGGCAAGAAGTCCCCACTAGATCCCTCAATTCTTCATGGAAAGCACTGTGGCCATCAGTAGTCCATGGTTTTGAGGGATTTCAGGATGACACACAGTTGGACAAGGAGATTGTGTCCATTGGTCAGTCATTGGGCCTTGAAGTGGAAGAGGATGATGTGGAAGAGCTTGTGATGTCTCATGAGGAGGAACTTACTCCTAATGACTTGAAGCAACTGGATGAGATGTTAGAGGCTGACAATGGTGAGGAGGAAATTGAAAGTGATGACCATATGTCAACTGAAGAGTTGAATGATGTGATTTACCACTGGGAGAAGTTCAGGGAACTGGCTTCAAAGCACCCAGATGTGGAAAAACTGAACTAACTTTGTGTCATGTTGAGGACTCAATGGTCTCCTTGAAACATAAGTTAATGGTGAGGAGGAGAGATGCCCCACAGACCACAATTGACATGTTCTTCAATAAAAGGCAGAGGGAACAAGATGCTATCCCTCAGCCTTCCACTTCAAGGAGAGAGGATGATGCTAGCCCTCAGCCTTCCACTTCAAGAAGGAGAGAGGATGTTCATGGTGGAGAAAATTTCAGTCCAGAGGTTCCTGACATTTTCATGGAAGGTGACTCACCTGCCAAGAAGCAGTAAAATGCTTCTCCTCCACCTCCACTTCCTTCTCTTCTCCCTTCTCCTCCTCCACCTCCCACTTCAAATTCACATCATCATCATCATCCAGGAGCCTTCTACACATACACACCTCAAAGTAAGTGTACCTTTCTACCTTTTTTGTTGAATTTAGGCAATTTTCGGTGAGCTGGAACCAATTACCCAAAAACCCATTGAAACAATGGTTCTGGTTAACGAGATTTTTGGTTAACGAGCAACCTGCTGGAATGGATTGTGCTCGTTAACCGAGGGACCACTGTATAAGGATATAGGTTTAATATACTGTAGTGATATATTATTTAGGAAATATGAGTAAGGATATTCTGTATAAATTCCAGTAAGTGATGACTGTTAATTTTGGGCATGATAAAGGATTAGAGATTAGAATGATACACACATGACCTGTTGTAGGATTATTACATGAAAGTGAAGAAATAGTTACATTACAGTGGAAAGAGCAGTGACTGTTATTAGTGATAATGGGAATGTGTACAGTTGTTTTGTTTTATTATCAGTGACTATGGAAAATTGGCTGTAAATGTTGATGATGATGAGTACAGTATGGGAAAATGGTTAGAGTAATACAGTACAGCTTAGTAGTTTTAAGTGCGAAGGAAAAGATCACATTATGAAGGATCAACTCAACATTATAAATGTTAGTAGAGGAAGGGTTTTTATTTTTATGTAGAGTTAACTTGTATCATTATGACTGATGATAAAGGAATGAGTACAATACAAAGAGTAGTTTGGTATCAGTGACTGGGGGAATGAATAAATTACACGTACGTGGATGAACTTGTATCATTATGAATGGCAACAGGGGAATGAGTGCATTACTGAGGTTCAATTTGTTAGAGTAAGAATAACTGGGGGAATGCTTATATATTAGAACATTATTGACCAATCAGATCATGGAGTATGTTGTTTTGTGAATAAGATTGAGTGAATGGATTCAGGATTGTGAGTGTAGGTCTACAGTATTGTGCTGTGAGTGAAAATTGAGGAATAGACAGAGTATAGTGTATGTGTGTGTCTTGTTGTATAAGTGAGTGAGGAAATGAGTTGATTACTCAAAAGATAGTCATTTAATGACCTCAGGATACACTGCATGTACTGTACTCTGTTGGAATGGAAACCAACATAAAACATTATTATAAAATGTTTCTGGCTAAAATATAGTTTAGAACAGTACAGTACAGGGGGTCCCTGGGCTATGAATGGGTTCTGTTCCTGAGGACATTCTTAAGTCGGGTTTGTACGTAAGTCGGAGCACATGTTATGTGCATACCGTACTTACAGAACAATGTTTAAAATCCCACTATATCATAGCCCAAGTCCTTATATACATCTAAAATCACTTAATTTAAGAAAAAAGAAGAAATATAATGATAAAATACCGTAAATATAAGTTTAACCCCGTTTGTATCGGCGGGTGTTTGTAAGTCGGATGTTCATAAGTTGGGGACCCCCTGTACAACAGTACAGCACAGTGCAGTAGTTCATGATTTATAAATATGGCACAGTATATTCACCCTGGACAAAGTAGCCATTCTCTTATTAGAAACATTCTTCTTAGGAAAAATTGTTGGACTGTAAATAACTTTCATACCTATAATAAATTGGTGGTTGTTTAGGGTTAGCAAACAACTGAAAAGGAGGAGTTAGGAGAGACTTGAAAAATATGAGAAAAAGGTGTAATATTTGACGGTACTGGGGCATTAACTTTTAATTATCCTATATTTACATATTGTATCAGCACCAGCCTTGTCCGATTCAACGATATCTGAACTCGAACGACGAAATGCTGAGTTGGCAGCTTTCCTACAACAGGAGTCTCAAACATCTCAGCAACAGGCACAATACATAACCCAAATAGTGAGTCTGATCCCTCATTACTTGGTTGTAGATAGTGTTTTGAGCTATCATTCATTAATAATCATAACGAATCCAAAATTTCAGGCAATGACTCAAAAGATTCTGTTGTGCTTTACAAGATAGTGCCTGGAAATACCATCACACCAGTTGGCGTGTTTGCACTTAGGGTACAGGTCTAAAGTCTATGGGATGCACAGTGTTATTAACTGCAGTGCCCTAAATTGAGAATCTTTAATTTTATTTGTATGCTAATTGTATCTGGGAGTAAAACTTTGTGTGGAATCAATATCACTGGCAGGGTAAAAGAGCATTGAGTAGAGTCATGTATCTGCAACACTGCATTCTCCTTGGAGGCTTTTCTCTTAGGGGATGGCAATGAGAAAAGAGACTCAAGGTCATACTGTCATTACATATCTTGTCTGTTCTCCATATTTCCCTTATCCCTTCCCTCATTCTCTGCACAGTGGCGGACTGGCCCACCGATATACCCTGAAATTTGCCGGTGGACCCCAAAGTGATGGTCCATCACTTTGGAAATAGCGGAAAAAAGATAAAAGAGATATGAGGTTTATGAGATATTAACTCAATCCGCCCTAATGCGACCGAACGCAACATTACTAGGTCCGTACCAATGCGCCCGAATGCGACCTGAAACTACGCCATGTGTTTACAATCGTCTAGTGATTCAAATCTCGGCGAGATTTCCTGTTTATTTTTACCAAAAACCGGATGTTTATATCTAATTTTGTTTACACTCTATCTTAATTTGAACAAAAGCTGTTTTCCAACGTGAATTTCAAACAGGTAGCACATTTCAATTTCTTTGATCGCTTATTGATAATTTCAATTTTGACGATGAAAACGAATCAGATGTAGATCTACAGTGTGTGGAAGTGTTTTTCAGTGATATTAGTGAAGTGGGGACTGCAGAAGATTTGGATTCACATGCAGATTCGGATATAGATCTAGAATGGTCAAATCAGCCCGTTTTTATCCAATTTCTTCCGGTTTTGTTTTTTTTTTGTTTTTAAGCAATTCGTCAATAAATATAATATGAACATTATACTGTATATTGTATTAAAGCTTAATTATTTCTCTCTATTTTGGTGTAATTTGATGTAATTTCAGGTTCACGTTGTACTTCTGGAAAGTCATGTAGGAAGTGCCTGCTTTGCTGTTTCCGTATCCTATTTAGGTATTCTTTGCACGCATCTGCATACTCGAATTTTTCTTAGCTTACAAATATTTTTTTGACCCTGTCGTTCACACAAGTCAGTTGCGAACGCGCATTCAGTAAGTTGAAAATTGTAAAAACTCGATTACGCTCTTCGCTATCAAATGAGCTACTTGAAACTTTTATGCTCATGAGCATCGAAAAAGATTTACTTTCTGAAATTTCTGTGGATGATATTATTCCTTTTCTTGTGAAAAAAATCGACACAGTTTTCTAGATTGCTTGCTGTCTAGGTGATTTGTGCTTTGTAAATTACTGAATTTTGACTGTTTTAGTGATATGTGCACACATTAAAAAATGCAAACGTTCCAATTTTAATTATGCATTACTTTGAAAACAATTTCAAATTATGCTTTGTAAATTACTCATATTGGTTGTTCTATGATTTAGATTTTCATTTTTATTATAAGATTCAGATTTGCCCCCGAGGGGGCTAGTTTATTGGGCACCCCCTTACATCCTGTGCAAGGTGAAGCGCAGAAGCGTTTACAGCGCCCATCTGGGAAGTATGCAAAGTTCATACTTGCCTTTATGACTCGTACATTAAGGGCGTAAAAGCCTGAAGGGTTATAGGTTTTGTCAAGTTACATAAAGTGAGAGAATGATGAGTGTGTGGGGGTAAAGTTCCCGGTACATTTCATCTGTTTATAGCAAAGCGTGGCAGGTCCCTAATAATGTCAAATGCCAAGCCTGTGACTAGGAGGAGGGTTTTTATTATAAGATTATTAAAATTTTCTAGTATTTATATTATGCACGCATTAACATAAATTAATACAACAATATTGAATAGATGTAACATTTTATTTGCTTAAAACCTTTACTTTTATTTGATTCCTTTGATTACATTTTGGGATTAAGTGGGCCCTTTTGAGTGGGCCCTTTTACAAGTTTTCCCGGTAGAAATTTTTGACCCAGTGCGCCACTGTCTCTGCCTGATGTATTTTTCCAGCTTTGCTTCCCGCAGATGGAGTTTCAATGAAGATTATTCAGAAAAGTAGTACAAATTTGTGTAAAAAAACAACACAGACATACTGCTTATCATTGCCTTTTTGAAAACTTCTCAACCAAAATTTCAGGTAGATGCTGAAGTGGTGGTGTTTGCACGATAACTTTCCATAGACACATTGTGTGTCAAGAGCCCAAATAATTATGAAAGTTGTAGCCAATTTTGGTGTTACAGGTGTGCCCAGTGACTTTCATGACCTTCAGCCGTCACTCATCCCCTGATCCCATTTTATATCTGACCTTGCAGACACTTAACTATTGAGCTCCAACTTCTGGTACCTATTCATCTCCACTGACTGTGAGAAGGTTGAACGTTACTCATTAGGTTCTGTAAAAAGTTACTTGTGTACAGTATTATACTTCTGACTGTATCGTATTCTTGGTATGCAAATACCCGGTAATTGTGGTTTATTTAAGGATGTTTATCAATCTTAGCAGCAAGTCTGTTACAAAGGCAAACAACAAGGACTGCCCTCCTGATAATCCATGCCTGTGCTAGAACACAAGACTGAACTGATCCACAGCCATCACACACACACACTGCCTCCGATGGTGTCACACACATAAACACACTTGACAGATGATAAACCAAAAGACCAGAAGCATCCATGGAATTATTACTATAAACAATAACCACAGCACCAATGAATCTGCTGAGCACTAAGAGACTCACCAGTGGAACGCATTCACATGTGCTCATTCACATTCAAATGATGCTTGAGCCTCCGTCTTTATATAGCCAACAACCATTTGCCTTAACTTTTTCATGTTTGTTTGGTAGGTCTGGATGTGTCTTAAGAGAACTTTAGGGAGACCAGACAATTGATCCCACGAACTCTCTTCTCCTGTTGGTTATTTGTGTGTGTGTGTGTCTTTTTTCATACACGTGCATATTAATTTAATAGTTTTCAAAGAAAGAATGAACATTTTATGTGAACTTCTTTCAAGAATGCATTAATAAATTTGACTACCATTACAATACAGAAAGCTCAACTGGATAGGTCAGAAGCTGAATTAAATGCTGCTCGTGGCATCTTAAACTCTACTGCGGGTGGAGGCGTAAGAGAAGTGGAAAGCCTCAGGGAACAACTGGAAGTGCATATTCAGACAATTGGAATTTTGGTGTCAGAAAAGTCAGAACTGCAGTCCAGTCTTACTCATGCCAATTATGCTCTGAAGCAGAAAGGAGGTCAGTGTAAGATGATTGTGCAACTGTCTCATTCAACACTTGAGAAACTATTTACTAACACAATATTTTAATTTTTATCGTGCATTCTCATAGGGTGGTACCCTCTTTGGCAGGAACATATTAATTTTGTCTGTAGTTGAAAAATTTGGCCATAATTTTTGTGTGTACCAAGGAAATAATATTTGCCCTGCTTCCCACTGTACTGTGGCAGTCTGTAATCAACCATAGACTTTACTTGATAATTTTCAACCATATATCAACAATATAATGTGAATATTTAATAATTTTGTTTTGTTTCAGGAGAAGTTATAGAACTAGATGGGCGCTTGAGTGCATCACGCCAACGAGTGGGAGAAGTTGAAGCTACGCTTAAGGATATTACTTCACAACGAGATGCTACCAAATCATCACAAGACAGCCTGTCAAAGCAACTTGATGCTGCCAAGATGGCAAATTTCAAAACTAAGTATGTAGAATTGCACATACCTGTACAGTACAGCCTGCCCTTGTTGTGCTAATTGTCAAAATGGCCATCAATTCATATACTTACACCACCAAATGCTGTCAGGTACATTAATATTTCTGTGCATGGCAAGGCTGAGAGTCCAGGAAGTGAATAATCACCAGAATCTGAAAAGCTAGTAAGCTGACAGGAGACATATAAAAATTATTTAGGTATTGAAGAAATACAGTACAGTATTCACAGTGACATTACACAGCACATACTTATTAATTAGTTTACCAGCATATGCAAAAGAAATCCTTCTTTTAGCTAACTCTAGGTTTAAATTATCTTTGCAGTAAACAGTGTGAAGATCTGAAAACTTCAGTTGCAGAGTTAACAGAACGCCTGAGTGTGAAAACTAATGATTATGACAAACTATATTCTCAGCTAACTGACACCAAGAGTCAGCTGGCGATGGCACAGCTTCATGTACAGCAAGTAAGGGATAATCAATATTTGCTAATGGCAACAAAAGTGCATTTTAAGGAATAATATTACTAAGATTAGTTAAAGCTATAGAAGCTCTCCATGAGTTATAAATAATTCTTACCTAACAGTGATTAGTAGTGTTGCACTTGTATACAGTATCGGAGTTTGCAATA
This sequence comes from Homarus americanus, assembly GCF_018991925.1. Lineage (NCBI taxonomy): Eukaryota > Metazoa > Arthropoda > Malacostraca > Decapoda > Nephropidae > Homarus > Homarus americanus. The sequence goes on along the minus strand of NW_024734615.1, from coordinate 5,007,730 downwards.
GTTAATGCTTTCCTTTCATTATTTGCAGTTAGATTATTTTAAAAGTGTTCCCCCTTTTGGGTACCAGTTTCATTATTGTTGAAGTCCCTTGTAAATGAGGCCTTTGTGTTATATACGAGGATATATTTATAGTGTCAACATGTTTCCAGCTGAGGGATGGTACAAGTGAGGAGATACAGTCCCAACTGGAAAAGGTACAGGCAGCCCACCTGGAGAGCCAGAGACAGCTTCAGGCAGTTCAGGCAGCTCTCTCCCAGGCACATGCAGAGAAGTCTAAAGTGGTAGTACATTATCAACAGTACACTACACAGCTGGCAGCTCAGACTCAGAATCTACACGAACAAGTGAGCTACAGTAAATAGAGTACAGTACAGTGCTGTACCTACATTTATGTGATGGCTGTCATACAGGTGATACAATTATTGGTAGTCTACTTTGGGAAAAGTTTCCAAAGTAAGCCTCATACCATCGATGACCTAAAGGAAAATAGTTACCTGGGGATTGAAACCATTCAAGAGGACTGCTACAGTGAACATTCACTGATGGGTAAATTGATTCATGAATAACAGTTATACCAGTACTAATGAAATTCCAGGGTTACCAGTGCGTGAATCGCCCTGTTTATATTGTTGCATTAAATACTTATAATTGTCCAATTAAGCCACATGAGGATAACTTTTAATTTTCATTATTAAAACTAAATGTAAATTAGTTTATACGTACAGTGAACCCTCAAAGATCCGGACTAAAAGGGGGGACCACCTGTCCGAAAAAGCCGATTGTCCGTATCTGCCGGTGAATGTACTAAATGTATAAAAACGTTGACAACCCCTTATCTAAAATTCCGAAAACCGAAAGTTTTTTAATGGAGCAAAACATACCCCCCCCCCCCTTTTTTTTTAAACAGGGATTAGCCCACCCGGGCACAGGTCACTGACCCACATCGGGGCCTGCGGGGCAAAAATGTAATAATGAAAATAATAATAATTCATAGTAAATAAAATTTATAATGAAAAATTCACAAAAATAAAATAATAATGAAAACAATAATAATAAAAATAATAACAAATTAATATTAATGAAATAATAATAATAATAATAAAATAATAAAATAATAATAAAATAATAATAATAATAATAATAATAATAATAATAATACAATAATAATAATAATAAAATAATAATAATAAAAATAAAATAATACAAATACAGTATTACCCCGCTTTACACGGTTTCACTTTGCATTTTCTCATTTACACGGTACCTTGCCAGAACCGGACTTTCACTTTCCGCAGTGCATCTACTCATATACGCGGTGAAGTATTTTTTTTTTTTTTTTTTTTTTTTTTAGCTCATAAAATTCATACAAATTACCCGGCCAGAATATAATTTACATTGCTGGAATTCTTACAATATGATGATAATTTTGAATATAAACCTCATGGATTTTCCATTAGACATACAAAATTTAGATCTACTTTAATAATTTGGTTTACACAAAGCAAATATTTTATCCTTTGTGCAGAATATATGAAGTTTACATTCAAAATATTCCCTGACCTGCAAGGAATCCAGAAATGTCAATTATATTATCCTAACTTTAGTCTGAGGTATTATTTATTACTAAAAGTTAAAATCTAGTATTTTCACCCAACGTTTCTCTTGAATCGGCTGCTTGTGCAATTAACCAGGCCGATCACATATATTTATTATTTGGGTTTAAGTAACGAAACCCAAACGGTAGTTCCTTGTTTTATTATAAAAGGGTTGTATATATAATTCCTGAGTGTAGATCGACTGTAAGTCTCACTGTATAGGAGTGAATGAGAAAGGGACGGCGTTTATGTCTTATAAACGTTTGGTCCCGTCCTTACGATATAAGTTGTTGTGAGCGACTCATGAGTTGTGACCCATCAAGGGAGAACGGTATGGGTACGTCGTTCCCCCTCGAGGGAAGACGGAGCCATCCACTGCGGCTCTCAAATAACGTCTTCCTCTAGTCAAGGATATCAAACTACTGCTCGCTTCAGGTGGCCAGAGCCGGCTAATTATGCCTTTACTCAGCATAGTATGAAGTAGCTTCCAGTGGGCACACCTTATCACGTGCATTGAACATGTCACCTCATAGCCAGTGGAAAGATACAGGGTGGTGAATCTGAATATAATATCAGATGTATTGACCCATTTATATAATATGTTCTGTTGATGAGACAGGGGCCCATTACAATCTGGTAGGGAGGGTTGGGACGGACCGACCCAGCTGGCGTGAGTGTGAGGAGGGGGGGAGGCAAGGTGGGGTACTTTGATTGACAGATAGTGTTGTGAAGAATATTTTTTTTTTTATTAACTGAAGATATTTGTTTCAGCTCATAAAATTCTTACAAATTACTCGACCAGAATATAATTTACATTGCTGGAATTCGTACAATATGATGATCATTTTGAATATAAACATCATGGATTTTGCATTAGACATACAAATTTTAGATCTAATGTATAAATTTGGTTTACACAAAACAAATATTTTATCTTTTGTGCAAAATATATGAAGTTTACATTCAAAATATTCCCTGACCTGCAAGGAATCCAGAAATGTCAATAATATTATCCTATCTTTAGTCTGAGGTATTATTTATTACTAAACATTAAAATCTAGTGTTTTCACCCAACATTTCTCAGAGAGGTAGGAGCTAGTGAGCTGGAAAGAGGTGGGGGGGGAGGGTGATTTGAGTCCATTATTTGAATGGACATTAACCTGGCAACTGTATTTCTCTTAAATAATTACAATAGCATTGTGTCACAATAGTCTCTATTGGAATTAATCCCATATGTTCTGTTGTTCACTTTACGCGGTTTTCACTTTCCGCGGTACCCTGTGGGTTCAATTGACCGCGTAAATCGGGGTACTACTGTACAGTAATAAGGAAATACAAGAATGAAAAAAAATTCCAAAGTGAGGAACATGACCTAGACCTATGAATTATTATTATTATTATTACATTTTCGTTCCCCAGGCCTCAATTTGGGTCGGTAAAAAATTCTGAAATCCGAAACACATCTGGCCCCAATGATTTTGAATAAGGGATTGTCAACCTGTATAAAACACTGGGAGGAATAATTTAAAATAATACCAATCAATAAGTTACAATAAAAAATACTGCACAGTAGTACCCGGATTTACGCGGTCAATTGAACCCACAGGGTACTGCGTTAAGTGAAATCCGCGTAAATGGAATAACAGAACATAAGGGATTAATTCCAATAGAGACTGGCCTGACCCCCAAACTCTACTTTATCCGACACAATACCTATGTTCTCGTAAAAATAACATCTTAATTTTATGATGGTACATGCACACAATTAATACTCAAGAGCAATACAGTCGCCAAGTTAATGTCCATTCAAATAATGGACTCAACTCCCTCCCCCTGTTCTCACACTACACTGTTGGCTCTTCCCTCTCTGAGAAATTTTGGGGGGAAAACCACTAGATTTTAATAAATAATACCTCAAACTAAAGTTAGGATAATATAATTGACATTGCTGGATTCCTTGTTAGACCAGGAATATTTTGAATATAATGTATATATTTTAAAAGATAACATATTACTCAGAATAAACATTATATCTAAAATTTTATGTCTAATGCAAAATCTATGATGTTTATATTCAAAATGATCATCATATTGTAAGAATTCCAGCAATGTAAATTTTATTCTTCGGGTAATTTGTATGAATTGTATGAGCTAAATAAAAAAAAAATATTATACTTCACCGCATATATGAGTAGATGAACCGCGTAAAGTGAAAGTTCGGTTCTGGCGAGGCACCGCGTATATGAGAAATCGCGTTAAGTGAAACCGTAAGCGGGGTAATACTGTACAGTCAACCCTCACTTTACGCGGTCCCACATTCCGCGTTTCCACGTTTACACAGTGCCCTGCCAGAACCCAGGATGCTCACATTCCGCTGTGGGTGTACCCCTTTGCACGGGTGAAGTATAATTTTTTTATTTAGCTCATAAAATTCATACAAGTTACCGACCAATATATTACATTGTTGGAACATTGATGATCATTTTGAATATAAACATCATAATTTTGCATTACTAAATTTTAGATATAATGTTTACTCTGAGTAAATATGTTATCTTTTGTGCAAAATATATGACATTTTATTCAAAATATTCCTGGTCTTACAAGGAATCCAGCAATGTCAATTATATTATCCTAACTTTAGTCTGATTTATTATTTATTACTAAAAGGTAAACAGTCATTCCCACACATTCATCTGGTAGGGAGGCTTGGTGGGGGGTGGGAGGGAGGGCCGGCCGACCACCTGGCACCAGGGTGTGAAGAATATTTTTATTAACTGAAGATATTTGTTTTAGCTCATAAAATTCATACAAATTACCCGACCCATATAATTTACATTGCTGGAATTCTTACAATTTGATGATCATTTTGAATATAAACATCATAGATTTTGCATTAGACATACAAATTTTAGATATAATGTTTACTCTGAGTAAATATGTTATCTTTTGTGCAAAATATATGACATTTATATTCAAAATATTCCTATTTTACAAGGAATCCAGCAATGTCAATTATATTATCCTAACTTTAATCTGAGGTATTATTTAATACTAAATGTTAAAATCTAGTTTTTCACCCAACCTTTCTCTTGAAGGGAGGATTGGTGGGGGTGGGGGAGGTTGGGGACGGACCCGACCATCTGGATTGGCAGAGGGAGGCAAGGTGGGGTACTTTGATTGACAGATAGTGTTGTGAAGAATAGTTTTCTTTAATTAATGAAGATATTTGTTTTAGCTCATAAAATTCATACAAATTACCCGGCCAGAATATAATTTACATTGCTGGAATTCTTACAATTTGATGATCATTTTGAATATAAACATCATAGATTTTGCATTAGACATACAAACTTTAGATATAATGTTTACTCTTGAGTAAATATGTAATCTTTATTAAAATATATGACATTTGTATTCAAAATATTCCTGGTCTTACAAAATCAGCAATGTCAATTATATTATCTAACTTTAGTTTGGTATTATTTATTACTATTCCTGGTTTTTCCCCAAAATTTCTCAGAGAGGGAAGAGCCATGAGTGTAGTGTGAGAAGAGGGGGAGGAGTTGAGTCCATTATTTGAATGGACATTAACTAGCGACTGTATTTTCTATTTCTCTTAAGTATTAATTGTGTGCATGTACCATCATAAAATTAAGATGTTATTTTTACTAGAACATAGGTATTGTGTTGGAAAAAGTGGAGTTTGGGGGTCAGCTGGTCTCTATTTCATTTAATCCGTATGTTATGTTATTCACTTTCTGCGTTCTCACTTTCAGCGGTACCTTAGGTTACATTAACATATAAAGTGAGGGTTGACTGTATATATATATATATGTATATATATATATATATATATATATATATATATATATATATATATATATATATATATATATATATATATATATATTTCATTAACCCAATAAACACATGGACTTCATACAATTAACACCTCAACCAGGATTGAACCCACGCCCACAAGCCTATGACTGTGACGGGGCGCTAACCACTGGACCACCAGGATACTAAAAGCAGTCCTAGACTTTGTTATATTTCACACAAAGCCTGTTTCACGAGCTTATGGCACGTGAACCTCTAATGGGGACCACCGTATCCGTAGGTGGTAAAACGTTACTCTGACCTCATTGATACGGGTGGTCCCCATTAGGCGCGGCCGCCAAGCCCGTTGAGCAAACTTTGTAATACTGTAAATCTAGAGACTACTGTGGTCCAATGTTAGCGTCCCGATCACAATCCGGCATTGAATGGCAGAATTATGTTGATATAATTATATATATATATACTGTGTATATATATATATATATATATATATATATATATATATATATATATATATATATATATATATATATATAATATATATATATATATATATATACATATATATATATATATATATATATATATATATATATATATATATATATATATATATATATATATATACATATATATATATATATATATATATATATATATATATATATATATATATATATATATATATATATATATATATATATATACATATATATATATATACAATAAATACAGTCAACCCTCACTTTCTGGTTAATGTAACCCACAGGGTACGTAAAGTGAACTCAACATAACATATGGGATTAAATGAAATAGAGACCAGCTGACTCCAAACTCCACTTTTTCAACACAATACCTATGTTCTAGTAAAATAACATCTTAATTTTATGATGGTACATGCACACAATATCTAGAAAGAAATAAGAAATACAATCGCCAAGTTAATGTCCATTCAAATAATGGACTCACTCCTCCCTCTTCTACACTACACTCCTGCTTCCCCTCAGAAATTTTTGGGGAAAACCAGGTATGAATAAAGAATACCTCAAACTAAAGTTAGGATAATATAATTGACATTCTGGATTCCTTGCAAGACCAGGAATATTTTGAATACAAATGTCATATATTTTACAAAAGATAACATATTTACTCGAGTAAACATTTATCTAAAATTTATGTCTAATGCAAAATCTATGATGTTTATATTCAAAATGATCATCAAATTGTAAGAATTCCAGCAATGCAAATTATATTCTGGCCGGATAATTTGTATGAATTTTATGAGCTAAATAAAAAATTGTATTTCACCCGTGTAGGGTACACCCTGCGAATGTGAGCATCCTGGGTTCTGGCAGGGCACCGTAGTAAGCGTGGAAGCGCGGAATGTGGGACTGCGTAAAGTGAGGGTTGACTGTATATATATATATATATATATATATATATATATATATATATATATATATATATATATATATATATATATATATATATATATATATATATATATATATATATATATATATATATATATATATATATATATATATATATATATATATATATATATATATATATATATACATATATACAGTACAGTTTTACCCAGCAACCGCTTTCACTTAGCGTTTTTATCATCTGTGATTGCCTTGCCAACTGAACTTTCACTTAGCGGGTTTTCCACAGCTCAGCGGTGAGTGTCGGCTTCG